>NC_045704.1:74934982-75234982 GCF_009834535.1 Camelus ferus | reverse complement strand
AAGGAAAATCAAATCAGCTCCAATATTAATGGCAGTGAATTTACTGGCAGCAAAAGGCACATTGTTTTCTTATCATTATTAACTGTAATAATACTATTATAAAGGTAGTATACATCATGGCATAGAGCAGAAAGTAAAAATTCATGAACCTTATCAACACAACCCAGATATGACCACTGTCAAAGATTTATAGTGTATTCTTTCCTAAATTTTCTTTGCAGACACAAAGTACGTATAATTGCATTTTTAAATAATGAAATAATTGATATCTTCCTGCTCAATCTGGCTATTATACAAAAATGTAAAATATTTTACATGTAATTCTGAAATCAGATGTTTTTAATTAACAAAATAACTTAGAAGATTTTCTACATCTTTACTTACAGCCCACTTTATTTTTACAACCCTCCAAACAATGCATTGTTATTATGCAACATATATATTTTGCTATTAGGAAAAAAACATACAGATTATTCATATATATTTATATTTACACATTTGCTTTTGATTAGAAAAAGCATACATTTCTAGGCAAAAGAATATATATGTTCAGGTGTTCACTACTTCCACCATGCTACCCTCCAAAACTGTTTCATCCATTAATCCTCACAGCCATAGCATAAATGTGCTTTTCCCACATGCATTGGGTAATGGAAAGATTCTTAATATTCCAACCTGACAGATACAAATGGTAATATTATTTTTTCTTTTTAAAATTAGTTATTAATGTATTAACCATTGTTATTGGTCAATATATTTTTAAATTTATTCATGCCGAAGTCTTGGTAAGTCTATTTTTAAATATATGAACTTTAGAGCAGAAACGTAAGAGTAGATAATTGAAGCTTTTGGAATATTTTCTAATTAAAAATAATTCAGAAAATGCAATTATCATGAGAGAAAAAAAATCACTGTTCATAATTCCAGAAAACAAATGAAACTCCATTAAAATATTGTATATTTCCCATAAGCCATTTCTTCCTACAGGCACCCTGACTCTCTTTGTCCACATATTCCCAAACTGTCTCTGCCTCCAGTGTTTTTGTTTGTTTTTGTTTTTTTAGCTGTTGTTAAAATGTTAGACTTATGCTTTAATATTTCTACAAGCTGTCTTGCAGGTATCATAGAGTAAGCTTATGGTTCTTTTTAGATAGATGTGGGCAATCTCTTGCATTAGTGGGACCTCTGATACAGAAGAGACATAGAAAAAAGGCAATCTGGCTTTAGACTGGAGGGAGAACACACTTTGGGGGAAAGACTCTTTTAAATCTGTACTGAAAAAAATAAAATCACACTTGAGGGAAAGGAGGATCTTACTTCCTGGGGGTAAGAGAAAAGCAAATTTCCAGATTACTTTCTTCAGAAATGTTGTACAATTTTAGTCTTCTACCTGTAGTGTATTAACACATCTCTTTTTACCTCTTCAATATTGTGTAGTATGCACAAGCATTTTATTTAATATTTGTCAAATTTGGAATTGAAAATTGTATAATGGTTACATTTATATAGTTTTAATTGCTTAAAATTATAAACAATATTCTCATGTTTATTATTTATAGTTCTTTGGTGGATTGTCTGTTCTTGTTCTTTGTCTGTTTTTTCTTTTTACTTTACATACATTCATTTATACTGAAGCTAACTTTTAAAAATGGATTTAAATGCAGCTTACCAAAAATTCTTGCTATTGTATTGAACTCATTTATTCTTTACATGTCACTATTTTATATATTCAATATAAGAGGTGTATATGTTTTAAATTTTGGGGTAAATATGTTTCTAATTATAAATGTAATACACTTTTACTGATGGAAGTTGAAAAAAATAGAGAAATATAATTTAGTGAATAGAATAAGTTATGGCTATTACCCAGCACCATCAAACCCTAAAATTGTGTCTCATGTATAAATGTATTTTTAAAATAAAATTTGTATTTTATATTACATAGAGCTTTATTTCTTATTTTTAAATTTATAATTATATTATCACTATATACTATATCCTATTTCTTTTTTTTTAACTTTTATTGATTTATAATCATTTTACAATGTTGTGTCAAATTCCAGTGTTCAGCACAATTTTTCAGTCATTCATGGACTATACACACTCACTGTCGCATTTTTTTCTCTGTGAGTTATCATAACATTTTGTGTATATTTCCCTGTGATATACAGTGTATATCCTATTTCTTAAATAGTTTTGAAAGTATGATTTCTAAAACTCTATATATGGATAGATAATGTTTTGCTTAATGTATTTGCTATTTTGGATGTTAAGCTTATTTATCATTTATGCAATCATAAATAATGCATGCTGAATATTCTTGTTTACAATTATTTGAGGGAATTTATGTTAAGATTATTTCGACTAGATGAATTCTTAGAAGAGTTATTAGATCTAAGAGTATGAATATTTCTAAAACTTTGTATATGCACTGTCATATAACTTTTAACTTTGTGTTTCTCAACACCTTTTCTAAGAGTGTGTGTGTGAAGATGATTGTGCAAGTGTGTAGCCAAAAAAAAAATTTATTATAACTGTTTTATTGATTTTTAGATGACTGAATTAAAAAATATATTTACCACTGATATTACTTTTTTAAAAAATGTCTGTTCATGTGATTGTATATTTAAAGTATCATGTATATTATTGATCTGTAAGAACTATATATATTGTCTATATTTAAACATATCAGATAATATATCACATATAATATCACATTATAATATATGCTCATCTTATTTCCAAAATTCTTGCTTATAAGGATTGACACTGTTACTAACTACTATGTATAAAATAGATCAACAAGTTTATGCTGTATATCACAAGGAACTATACTCAGTATCTTGTAATAATCTATAAAAAAGAACATGAAAATGAATATATGTATGTATATGTATGACTGAACTATTATGCTGTACACCAGAAATTAACACAACATTGTAAATTGACTGTATTTCAAAAAAAACAAAAACAAAAACACGACACTAACTGGGTGGCTTCTGTCATCAACACTAGTGATCACTTAGTCAACCTTATTAAATTAATTTCTGTTATAAAAGATATGAATGTGGACAAGTTGAAGGAGTGAATCTCAGGGAATTGTTTATTTCGGAGAAGACCTGAAAGGGATTTTTTACCCACTTCACATTGCATGGTACCATGACAATAAGGGAGAGTAAAGTTGAGATAACTGTGTAAAAAGCAAAGGCTAATAATCATAATATAGCTCCCTAAACAGAAAACTGGACCATTTTCTTATTAATCTCTAGGACTGCACAAATGAAATTGAAAGTAATTGTGTAAACTAAAACTAAATTGAGAAAATAAGTATTACTGATAATAACTTTTTAATGCTTTCTAAATTCCTAAGACTGTTGATTCAAATTAGAGTTCACTCTACTGTTGATTCAAATTAGAACTCATTCTATGTAATTATTCAGAGAATAGAAAAAAGAATCTGTTCTCTTCATCGAATGTAGAAAATACTGAAAAATAAGAGAATATTATGTTGGTACAATGGCTGCAATGAATAAAAATATCTCTATCTTGAGGCAAACATGTACATTTTTTCCGGAGGTTAACAGAAAGTTAATTATTCAACTAATGTCAATAATATTAAAATTTCATACATTACCTATAATGAGTATCATTAATAGTGCTATTTGGGTTTACTTTCCATTATACATTTCTATAAATTATTATCTTAGGTTGAGGAGATAAATTAAGAGAGAAATGACATAAGGAGGTAAAGGAAGAGAAACAGAAAGTCAAAAGTATTAGCCAGGCTCTCAGATACACAGGGGTCCTTTCAGTGCTGGGATTAATGAAATGCATATTCAGGGGCAATGCCAAGAATCGTTTATAAAATAATACATGATGCATTCTTTGAGAGCTTTCCATTATTTCTCTATCAATTAATCAGTTTACTAATCACATAATGAAGTCAGTGTCAGCTATAATTTTCAGTATTTATGAGGTCCTCATCTATAATTACCACTTTTATGAGTGCCTTCCAAGGTGAGTAGAATATATATATTCTACCCAGTGTAGACACACATTCTCTTACTCAGGTGACAGGTGTGGCACTTGAGGAAGATCATGGGATTTTGTTTTTGTTTTAGTTTGTGTTCTGTCTTGTTCAATTACCAGAAAAATAAACAATATTTCAGAGTTTCTGTATCTGTAAACTCAAGTAACAGTCTGCCCAGAGATTTATTGTGCAGGTAAAATACAATCATGTATACACTTAACATAATGTGAACAACTTACATTGACGCTATTAAAAATAATAATGCAAAGAGAGAGATAAGTATAGAAATGAGGATAATAAAGCCAGACAGCAAGAAGTGTTTATTTTTTGAGGAGATACAACTGTGATATCCATGCTTTGAGCTACTTGTGGGGTTCAATAGAGGTAGGATGTTCAAAGGGTAAGTTTATCAAGGCTTTTGGAAAGTTACAGTCAGGATCGGTAAACCCTACTTTAATAACAGAAAAAAAGAATGTTGGGAAAGCAAGAGTTTGGTGACAAACGGAATCGCTAAAAACGAGTTGCAGTAATCACTGAAGATGCTGGTATTTCCTGATTTGACAGGAGGCAAATTATCATCACTCCACTGTAATTGTACATTGGAAGTTATTGGGAATACTTCAAAAAAGAAATGATTATGGTAAACTGTCAATGATAATAAAAGAAAATTGAAAAGGAAAGGAAATGGGACCAAAAAGAGCCAGAAGTTGAGATTTGAAATTTGTTAAATGTATAACTTTCATGAAAACTTACCTCATTATTTTCAGTAAGTCAAGCACAATAACAAAATTAAATCATTAAATCAGTAAAGCGTCCCCAAAAGTTTATATTGTAGTATATAAAAACCAAGAGAAGAAAACAATATAAAGTGAACAGGAAAAAAAAGAGTCAAGTAACATGTTTGCTTTTATTAATAGACCTTTTAATTTGAGTATTAATGAAAAAATAGATATCAGAGTAAATTCATCATCTCACATAAAGATATAAATTTCTGTTTTGTTTTAGGAAATTGCAAAAGTTATTTGATTTTTGAAAACTTTATGAAAGGAGTAGGTATATTTGCCACATAGAATCTGCTGAAAACAAAAGGCTCCAAAAAAAGGCAAAAAAAATAACTTCCAGAATATGCCTTCTGAGAGCACTGATAACAAGCTTACTGTCACCCTAGGCCATTTTGAAAGGTTGCATTCATAGGATCAAGGGAAGGACTGAGGGGAAAAAATGCCATTTAAAAAAAAATTTTTTCCCAGTTAAAAAAAAAGGAAGTATGCCAGGTCACAACCTTTGCGTTGCCTTTTTGTGAGCTCTGGAGATCTAAACAAAACAAAACAAAAAACACTTATGAAATTTGTTCTTTGTTTTAAAGCCAAATCATTTTTACTCTGTTGAATTTATTGATATTTTATTCATTTAAGCCACAGATCACACGTGTGTGCGAAAATCATGTTCACCATTGGAAATTTACTTCAAAGTTGCTCCATTTTAATCCTATGTGAATGATGTATAAAAGGAACTACATTTACTAGCCCTCAAGTCCATAATCACAAGTACCAAATAGAATATTAGAATGTTAAAATTACTTTGAACTGCTTAGAAATACATTTCCTTATAAAATAAAAATCTAATTACTCTCCTGATAAAGAAACACACACACATACACACAGTCTTATACATCACTGTATAAAATTAAAGGTTTTTGGTGGTTATATCTATAATATCTTTTCTTGTTATGATGTTATTAGAAAAAATAGAATGTAGCATGGAATTTAACTCAGCAAGTTTAAAATTGCTTGTGAATGTAAGCACATATGAATGAACTTAAAAAAATTCACCAAAATCTAAGAATTTTACAGTGAATCATCCTAGAGGCCAATAAATGGCTCTCCTTCTTTCTTCATTGTAGTTTTCATGATAATGATTGGAAGTAAACTAGGCTATTGCTTGCTTCTGATTTAAAGAGCCACAATTCTATATACAAACAGCTCATGCAACTTAATAATAAAAAAACAAACAACTCAATCATAAAATGGGCAGAAGACCTAAACAAACATTTCTCCAATGAAGACATACAAATGGCCAATAGGCACATGAAAAATGTTCAACATTGCTAATTATTAGAGAAATGCAAATCAAAACTACAATGAGTTAGCACCTTAGTCAGAGAATTCTCAGTCAGAATGACCATCAATTAAAAAGGCCACAAATGATAAATGCTGGAGAGAGTGTGGAGAAAAGGGAATCCTCCTACACTGTTGGTGGGAATGTGGTTTGGTGCAGCCATTAGGGAAAACAGTTTGGAGAGTCCTCAAAAGACTAAAAATAAACTTATCATTTGATCCAGTAATCCCACTCCTGGGCATATACTGGGAGGAAATTCTAATTCAAAAAGACACATGCACCCCAGTGTTCATAGCAGTGCTATTTACAATGGCCAAGACACAGAAGCAACCTAAATGTCCATTGACAGATGACTGGATAAAGAAGATGTGGTATATATATATAATGAAGTACTACTCAGCCATAAAAAATAAAATAATGCAAATTGAAGTAACATGGATGGATCTATAGATTGTCATACTAAGTGAAGTAAGCCGGAAAGAGAAAGAAAAATACCACATGGTATCACTTATATGTGGAATCTAAAAAAAGGACACAAATGAACTTTACAAAACAGAAACAGACTCAGTGACATAGAAAACAAATTTACGGTTACCAGCGGAGAAAGAGGGGGTAGTGAAGGGATAAATTGGGAGTTCAGGATGTGCAGACACTAACTATTATATATAAAATGGATAAACAACAAGTTTATACTGTATACCACAGGGAACTATATTCAATATCTTGTAGTAACCTACAATGAAAAAGAATATGAAAAAGAATGCATATCATATTTATGTATAACTGAATCACTATGCTGCACACCAGAAATTAATACATTGTAAACCAACTATATTTCATTAAAAAAATTAACAAATAGACAAAGAGGCACAATTCTAAAGCTTTGGGGCATAGAGATACTAGATTCTTAATTACAGGTAAAATTCCAAAATACTTTGTATAAACCTATTTGCATATAAATCCAAAGTAACACCATGTAAATGAAACTGTGTTCAAATAACTGCTATCTCCATTTTGTTTCATGCATGGGGGTGGGGGTTGGAGGAGGAGGCCAGTGGCTTTGCTTCACCAGTACCTCTGTTAGACTATAAAAGATTAAATACTGATATTTCATAATTAGAGATGCTTCTCTTTTTTTACGGAAAATCTCATGTTTTTGAAAAACATTTGCAAGTAGAGTCAGAATTCCATATAGAGACAATACAGTAGATTAGTATCACGCTTCATCTCACTTTATTTTTTCCATTTAGTAAGACACGAGCAGATCAGAGACGAAATCCTCTATTCATTTGTTTTTACTGTCCTTTGAGCAGATTATTAAAAAAAAAAGAGAGAGAGAGAGAAATGGGGCAATGTATCTAGGAGGGTGGCTGATGTATTTTCTGAACTGTCATACTGTCTGGAACCTTGTTAGTTTCTAAATATGTAAAATGTAATAATTGGTGAAATAACATTCATTTTGCCAGTTTGGGTCATTTTGCTCACTCTTCTCAGAAGGTTGTGCTAGGGGTTTCTAATATCTTTAACAATAAAAAAAATACTTCTCAGCAAAAGTATCACAAATGTAGAGGATCCTTTCAGTTTATTTCACCTTCAAGTCAAATTAACATAGTTCTTATTGATCAATTCAATGGTATGCAGTAGGGAAAAAAACCAAAGATTTATTTTCCCTGATTAAATTCCTTCATTAAACTGTCCAAACTTTGAACATAAGTCAAAGGTCCAGAAAATATGGCATATAGTCATTTACCTTTCATAAACTTTTTTCAAATTTTTCAAAATTAATTAATTATTCTAAAACACTTGCTGAGTGGCTTCTCTGCTAGGCACTGGGCTAGGACCAGGGAACTGAGAGGTGGACATTATGACTCTGGCTCAGAGATTATCCAATGAACTAGACTGTCATGCAAACTGGAGAGCAGTGTGCTACGGTCTAGTAAAGGCTTGTGCAAGTTGCTCTGCAGTGCATGTGGGAAGAAGCATCACTTCTCTTAGAGGATTTTGGGGGGTGACAGTCAAAAGATTTATAAATGTGGCCTCAAATCTTGCCTAAAAGGCAGTTATTACCTGTCAATCAATTTGACAAAAAGTTGGATCATACTCACTATCCCTTCGCTGCTGGTAAAAACCATACTGAGGCTAGAAGTAGAAGCTGAGAATTAAAATGAAAGCACTATAGTGTGAAAACTGGAAAACTTCTAGTAAATCTGATAAAGAGGAATGCTTATCAATGCACAAAAAAGAGGTTAGATCAACACTTTAACAGGGGCACTGTAGACAGCTAAAACAAATGGGGACACTTCACAAGCACACATTCTGCAGAATGGAGGCCCCATTGAGAATACAAAGGTTAAGAAGTGGAGGTGGTAAGGTTATAGTTCCAGGCCTGCTCCCTTTCTTACATCTGTCTGAAATATGTCAGTAATTTATTTTGAGATAAAAATATTCGTAAGTATTGTTAATAGAAATGTGTTGCTGCTTGTGTCATTGAAAATGAATTTAAATAATAAAACCTAAACATATTATTTTGAAGGAAAACAGTATTTTATGAAAGACTGTCATGTAATGGAACTAAATACACTACTGAAAATAATCAAAGGTTAAAGATTTTGTATAATGTACCTATTCCATCTTTAATCTGTTATCATGTTTGCATTTAGAAAGCTTTCTATTCTGAACTGTGTTCAAGCATAAGAGACACTAACTAGGAGATTACCTAGTTCTTACAAAGTCATTTAGAAAGTTTAACAGATTCAAATAGCTAAATGGTATTTTAATGGATACACTGTGTGTATGTATGTCTGTGTATACAGTGAAGAATGAAGATCAAGTATAGTGTCCTAATATGAATAAAAATAGGAAATTTGAAGGGTAAATAAAGGACTCTTAACAAATTAAGATGCGTAGACTGGATGATGACAGGAATACAAAATACGCTGTCAACCCCAATTATTTGTAACACGTGGGTATCTACGGAGGACATTTTTTTCTCTGTGTAGTTAGGCAACTCTCAGTGCCCTTTCCAAAGGGCAGCAACTCCCAGGAAGATGGATTACATGTAGGTAGAACAATCTGGCATCCATTATGTTAAATTCCTGCTAACACTAATAAGATTATCTCTGCCCTTTTCCTCCATTTCCAAATAGTTACAGAGATCTCATTTTTAGAAAAATATTCAGAATAGCTTATATGCAAAGAGTATTCCCCTTTCGTATTATTTGGTAATAAGTTATTTTACAAGAAATATTAGTTAGAATAAGTCCTTTTGGAAATGAAGAAAGTGCTGGAGTATAAAGGGCATTTCTCAACTTGTAGCCGAGATCCACTACATTTTAGGTGGAAAAGCACTAGTACAACACCTAGACTAAACTTTATCATATTCTAAATTACGGCGAAGTAATCAGTCCCTTTACAAACAAAATAAAATATTTTACCAGCCATGTCTAGTTTCCCTAGGTGCTCACCTGGGAGATGAGCCTGGTGATGGATTACTGACCATGCTGTTATCTTTTCTGAGTTGTTAAGGTGCTTAGCTTATGGAATATGGAACAATGCACCATTTGCGAAAGTAGCCTGCTTACTGAATGAGAACTAAAGTGATGACGATTTTCTCTTCATACAAAGGCTTGCATTAAGTAAAATCATCATGAAAAATTTAGTTAGTAGACAAACAAAACCCAGTACAACCTCATTTCACTTGTGTATGCAGACTTACAGTGGACAGAACATTTATTGTGGAGATACAGATTGATGTTTGAAGGAACATGAGTGGGAAGTTATCTTTTACAGAACACACATGATGAATGACGATGTTGTACATAAAATGCAAAAAAATGAAATAAGAAATAGCAAAGATTATACTTAATTTATTCCAAGTAGTCTTTTTTAAGAATTTTAAAATGTCAAGTGCTAATTTAACCAGAGAGTATTACATTTCCTAATAGCAACTAGTTTGTTGAAAGCAATCCCTTGAAAACAGACAAAAGCATAACCGTAGTACTTATTAATCGTGTAAGAGAATAGTGACACTGGTAATGGGTATATTACTTTAAATAAGAATTATTCTGAATCCTAATTTCATGGTTACATATTCTAAAAATTGTCAGGAGCAAATTTTGTTCACATCCTTATGTCTTTCTCCTATAGTTTTATAGTAGAATCATATTTTCAAAATTGAACTTTTAATCATAACTTGGAGTAAAGATTAACAGTGATGACTTTTATGCCTCTGATTTCTCCATATGGAGAGTAGTATAATACACATTATTGCAGTGTTATAACTTTAAACAGACATACTTTTATTGTCAAAGTAATACACACTCAAGGGCAAAAAAAGAATAAAATAAAATGCACTAAAATCCCACTACCCAGAAACTGGCATTACTAACATCATACTCTTTGTAACCTATTACAGAAATTTTTATATACCTGAAGTGGAATCATTCAGCAAATTTCTGTAATATCTTTTGTCCTCCTGCATTTTTGTAATATTTTGGTATGTTCTTTGCATTATCATGTATTTAATCAACATTCTCAATGTTGGAAATTTTAGTAACTTCTAAATTTGGATTTTTATAAACAACTTGGTTACAGGCACTGCTGGAGCTACATCCTTCCTTTCACCCTCTGTAAAGCCTTTGGGAGAATGCACAACTGGCCTTCAGAAAATTTGTGCCAAGTTCATGCAAGTGAATTTTTTAAGCAGTTCATGTAAGTGGCTACTTCTTTGCATGCATTAATTATCCCATTGAACATGATTTTGTTTTAATTTGCTTTTCTGATTTAAAAAAGTGGATAATATAAGTATGCTTATTGGGTTTCTAAAGAATAAATTTCATATTCAAGTCATCTGCCTGTGTTGCTATTGGCATATTCATCATTTTCTAATGATGTAGATGTCCTTGAGGTATTTTAATAGATACTGACTTCTGCAAACATTCTGAGCTATGTGTCATACTCAATACTGAATTAATAAAATTTGCATTTTTAAAGAATCAGTCATATAATGGACCAATTTAAATGTTACATGAAAATCATTGCTATGGATGGGTTAATATTAACCTGAAATAATGCAATGACTTCCTGAATCATATAGCATATTATTCAGACAAATAGTTGAATAAATTACAAAATGTAGATATTGAAAATAGGAGATGCTTGAGCTCTTGTGAAATAAGTTTAAAATTAAAACCGACCATTAAAAATAATAGTACGCTAACAAAATTTAAAAGAAGAATTAATAAATACTATGCTATGAGAAGTACAAATTGGCAGAATGTAAACTTGTTGGCCTCGTATTTTGGGTACAAAATAATATTCGTGTCATAGTGGACTGTAACCTTGAGTGTTTCAATGATAAGGAGTTACTGGTGATGAAAAAGCATGATATTTGATGGCATTAATGACTAATGTAATAGGAAATTGATTTCCTAACACCTTTCTCTTCGCATAGTGTCTTTTCCCTTAGATTGAAAGAGAATCAATATGTGAATATCTGAGTATATGAAAGGCAGCCAAGTGCAAACAAAAAGCTATTCCATTAGCAATTAGGAGACCTGATTCCTTAACCTAATTGTGCCACGAATGAGTTGTATGACCTTGGACAAGTCATTCGGTCTTTCCAAGGTTTACTTTCTTCATTCAAAAGAGAAAATGGTATCCAAGGCTCAGGACTAAATTCATGTAATTCAATGTTGAAATAAATACATTGAATATCCTTTGATGACATTTCCCGACCTGTCTTCTACAGAAGGCTGTTTTCCTGTTTGTAATGACTAACGCTTTGTGAGAGTTTAATTTAAAGGAAGCGCTATTCTCATTGAATGCTTACAAAACTCCAGGTCAGTATTTCCTATTATTTCATTTTATAAATGAAGAAACTTATCTAAGACAGGCTAAACAATCTGCTCTGGGTTCACAGTGCTAGTGAGAAGTCAAACTAGGATTCAAAGCCAGGTAGTCTGACTCCATAATGTGACTTGAAGCATTACCTACACTTTCATAAATATGTGTTTTTGCTCAAATAAACTTGGGAAACACTGGCTTCAACAGGGCAAAATCAGTTGAACACAAGACAATTCAGAATATTTAAGATTAATTTTGAGTATCCAAGAGGGAATCAAGTACATAGCTGCCCACATTTCTTTTTTGGACAACCGAAGTCCTAAGAACGAATACTTAACATGTCAAAGGCACTAGAGTTCTGCAAAACACTTTTGGAAAATGCTGATTCTTTTTCGTTTTTGACTTATTTTTTACTGAAGTATGGTCAGTTTACAATGTTGTGTCAATTTCTGGTGTACAGCATAATAATTCAGTCATATATATACATACATATATTCATTTTCATATTCTTTTTCATTATAGGTTACTACAAGATATTGAAAATAGTTCCCTGTGTATTCAGTATAAACTTGTTATTGATCTATTTTATATATAGTGGTTAGTATCTGCAAATCTCAAATTCCCAATTTATCCCTTCACCATCTCCTTCCCCTTGGTAATCATCAGTTTGTTTTCTATGTCTGTGAGTCAGTTTCTGTTTTGTAAATAAGTTCATTTGTGTCCTTTTTTTTCAGATTCCACATATGAGTGATACCATATGGTATTTTTTTTTTCTCTTTCTGGCTTACTTCACTTAGAATGACAATCTCCAGGTCCATCCATGTTGCTACAAATGGTATTATTTTATTCTTTTTTATAGCTGAGTAGTATTCCATTGTATAATATATCACAGCTTCTTTATTTAGTCATCTGTCAATGGATATTTAGGTTGTTTCCAGGTCTTGGCTATTGTGAATAGTGCTGTGAACATTGGAATGCATATATCTTTTCAAATTAAAATTCTCTCTGGGTATATGTCCAGGAGTAGGATTGCTGGATCATATGGTAAGTATTTTTAGTTTTTTGAAGAATCTCCAAACTGTTTTCCATAACGGCTGCACCAAACTACAATTCACCAACACTGTAGGAGGGTTCCCTTTTCTCCACACCCTCTATAGTTTGTGGCCTTCTGAATGTGGCCATCCTTACTGGTGTGAGGTGATACCTCATTGTAGTTTTGATTTGCATTTCTCTGACAATTAGTGATATTGAGCATTTTTCAAACTATAATTTGAAAAGACAGTTACCCAGTGTTCATGGTAGCACTATTTATAATAGCCAAGAATGGAAACAACCTAAATGTCCATCAACAGATGAACGGATAAAGAAGATGTGGTATATATACAGAATGGAATATTACTTGGCCATAAAAAAGAACAACATGATGCAATTTGCAGCAACAAGGATGGACCTAAAGATTATTATTTTAAGTGAAGTCAGTCAAACAGAGAAAGACAAATATCATGTGACATCTGTTATATGTGGAATCTAAAAAAAATGATACATATTCTATTTATAACCAAAAACAGACTCATGGACATGGTTATCAAAGGGGAAAGGGCAGGGGAGAGAGAAATAGGAGTTTGGGATTAACAGATAGTCACTACTATATATAAAATAGATAAGCAACAAGGACGTACTATATAGCATAGGAATCTATATTCAATTTCCTATAATAAAATATACGGGAAAATAATCTGAAAAGAAAATATGTATATGTACTTATATGTATAACTGAACTGCTTTGCTGTATTCCTGAAACTAATATTGTTAACTATATTTCAGTTAAAAATAAAATTAAAAAATATTAAATATTTGTTTAAAAAGTGATTATTGATGTAGTTAGATTAATATCTATATTGTCTCCTGTTTTCTACTTTTATCCTTATTCTTTGTTCCTATTTTTGTCTTCCACTCTTTTTCTGTCTTTTGTGGTTTTAATTGAGCATTTTATATGATTTCATTTTTTCTCATTTCTTAGCATATTATTTATACTTCTTTTTACCTCATTTTAGTAGTGAATCATTTACTTTTATTTGTATTTTTATAACTAGAATAGTGTTTGTGAATGTGCAATTTTCTGATTTGCATATGTAAAAAGAATACATATCCACAAAAGCAATGATTCTTTATTATATTTTTCAGTGTAAAATTCATTTTGACACAGCTTTAAAAAAGTGTGTTTTTAAAAAGTTTATTTTCAATTGCATCATAAAGGTAAGTATTCATTTGAATGGTATTTGTGTTTTAATCAAAAAATATTGAATGCCCACTATTATATGTCTGACATCTTATCACCCCCATCTTAAGTATTCATTCATCTGTTAAAAATACACATGAAAATTAAAGCATATATCCCATTTGATATTTGCAAGCTAAACATTTATAGATAGGAAGCTTCATAGTATCTCACATTCTATGAAACTGTACTGCACAAAATAAAATTGTTAGATATCAGAAAAATTAGGAGTATTTTAAATAGCTATATGAGCATCTGACAAATTTCTACTACAATAGTAAACATTGTTCAAAAACGAGTAAGCTCTTTTCAACTTGTGAATGACTTCTTCGGTCATTCAAGGTTTCCCATCTCTGATATCTAACATCTCTTGAATATTCAGGCAGTAGGGTGGATTTTTATCCAATCAATTTAGCTAAATTGGAATCACCTTTCCTAGAATTCCCTTTCTTTTATGTTTCCAATTTTGGTGAGCCACAAGAGATTTTTTTTTTTTTTTTGAATGAGCAAATGAAAGCAGAAAAGAAAAACTGGGCATCCTTTTCACACAGAAGAAAGTTGTTGAAAGGCCCAGGGTCCTACCACAAACATCACACACATGGTTGCTTATCTGCTGTCTTGCTTCATTGCTGCAGGTCAGCAGTCAGGACTGCAGGTTTTCCAGCCTCGCTAGTCCTCCTTCTTCAGGCTCACTGACACCTTGGTCAGGTACATGCTCAACACAGGCAGAGAGGGCATCAACCTTTCATACAGATCACCTCTATCACTGGTGTTCTGAGTTTGGAGGTTATTGATACTGACATACTGACATCTCTGTCCACTGTAGTAGATTTCAACTTACTCTTGCAGGTTCCAATTTTTCCTTGCTTCCCACACTTCATATACATTTTTCCTACCAGACCATCTTGTGGTTTTTTATCATCTCCTAGTGGTTACCCTTCTCTGTTTAAACCTGACTAAAACAGGCAGATCTAACTTTGGGCCATATTTTCTGCTTCCGTGGTACCTCAGCCATACCTACCTCAACATTTATCAAATTGTCTTACATTTCCTTATCTGTCTCTCCCCTGCATTGAGGCAAATGTGAGGCAGATTTTATTTATCTTTTTATTGCAATAGGCCAGTTCTTGCATTATACATTAAAATTACTTAATATATGCATGCTGAATTGAATGAGGCCCTTTACAAATTTGTTTACTTAAACACTTTCAAGAATTTATTTTTTAAAGTACTTCAAGGAAGTCTAGTGTTGTTGCAGTTTTCTGTGCTCGCAGGGTCTTGTAACAGTAGTAAGGTGAGCAGGTGTTTAATTATAAGGAAGCCCTTAGGTCAATTGCTGATGTATTTAATAAAGACTATTTCACCCCAAACCATCTGTGAATCCTAGCTTTCATAATTCAAGGACTGTAGCTTTGTTCTTGATTACATTTGGGAATTAATGGTATAACAGGCTATATCACCCTATAAACCTTAATCTATCACAATACTTGTTTTTATATTTATAAACAAGTACTCTGTTTTCAAAGTCTGTTCTGTCCTGAATCCACGTGCTGCCTCAGCTACTGCTACTCTGTTATTTTGGGCAAGATACACCACTCCAAGTGTATCAGGGATGATATCTATGTTATAAACATGGTTATTAGAAGACATAAAAGGAATATATATAAATGAAGCCCATGCACAGTCCTTAGCATATAATATTTGTCCAGTGAGAATTAGCTATTATTATCATATTTATTTTAAGAAAATAGAGAGTAATAACTCAGCAATTTGTAGGTGCCTATGCAACTTCATAGTTTAATTCAATGCTGATATATATACTGGGGTATAATAGAAAAAAAGTTAATTGCTCAGTTAAGTTATGAATTTTTCATATCTGTTACCAGACCCTACTCAATTAAGTAATCACTTCTGATGACAAGTTAAGCAATTTTTAAAATCGCTATTCAGTGTACTAGCAATATATTAAAATTCTAAGAGTACGGCTCTCAACATCTGCAGGTATAGTCCATGAGATACTATTTACAATAAAGACTGGACTCACTGTCTCTCAAATCCACTATTTCTTTAGCAATAGTGATCTGTAAGGTGGATTATGGAATTCCTTTTAAATTTAATACTTCTGTACGTGGCATTCCAAAAAAGTAGTAAGTTAATGAAAAAAAAATCCCAAGGAGGAAAATATCCATTTTTAAAAGAATTAGTCATATATACTGACATTATATGGCTATTTGGGTATCCATTGAAATCTGAGTCATAGATAAAAAATTGATGTTTATATCCTGTTCCTAATAATATAGATTCACATTTAGTAAACTGAACAATATCCAAGAGAATCCTGCACTGTTGTTAGGACACTAATACTATGGCTAAGACTAGTAAATAGCACACTGTTTTAGAGGCTTCTGGAAATTTCAGGCATAGGGGCTGCCTTTCATTATTACCATTCACAAACAACAGACTGTCAAATGCGAGGAAAATTATGGTGGTAAAAAGCAGGTGATTTTTAAAGAACCAATATAAATTTTTGAAAGTGTTATCATTGGGTATATGCCTTATAAATCCATGTGTGTTGACCATTATTAATAAAATTAATAATAATTTTAAAATAATCTGTATTGTGACACTTTATGGCACACTTACGGTAATGTGGTTAAAAGTGACCAACTAATTAACATTGTATCATATCTTCCTAGAAGGGAGATTTCCTAGGAGAGGAGTTTTATAGGGGAGGGAAAAAAAGGACTTTAAGTAAGAAATTGTTATGGTCAGAATACTTGTGTAAAAAAAGAAAAAAAGATCTGTAATCATTTTTCTACATGCTTAACAAGTGAGGTTTCCGAATTCAGTTCATCCTTATTATTGTTAAACATCACCCCAAGAATCCACAGTGCCCTTTCCCACTCATCTGTGAGCCCAACATTCACGTGTATCATTATTATAATTCAAATTAATTAGTTTAATTATAATCAATACACTAAGGAGAAGTTTGAGATAGCTGATTTAATTTATCACCAATTCTAAAAGCATTCGTCTCTCTTTTGGCGGTTGTGCTGTCTCTGGAATGCCCCCGCCTGCCTGGCAGCAACCTGTCAGGGTCGTTCTGATTGCTGTTGGCAGGGACATGAGATGACAGTTTTTCCTCCACTCCTGATAAGTGTATGCTTGCCGTGTAATCACACCCATGAGGTCTTGCCTTAGTGTTCACCTATAACTTCATCAAATATGAGACTATTTAGCATAAATATATTATAGCCATACATACACATGAATCAAACACAACATCATATGGGGATGACAAGAAGTTTAAATGACAGCCCCCTTTGAAATGCCATGCTGCATGAGGCTACACAGGTGCCCGTGTTGGGCGAAAACCCTCCTCTTATTATGTTAAGGATACTTGAGTGATGCTTAAAAACTGGTAGAGTGGAAAATAATTTCAGAGGCATGAGAGGATCTTCCCCAAGGGTAATATTTAAAAATCAGTGTTTCTGAAATATTCTAGGCTTTGTGGTGGCATGGGATTTTTCTATATTAAGTTATTAACAAAAACCCGCACTGGATGCACTCAAATATGTAACTCTCCTCTGACGCTGTTCTAGCATATACTTACATTTTAAAGCTCTGCACTGGGAACCTGACCCTGTTTTTATTGATAAATCTTTTATTCTTCTCTCATGAATTATTCAAGAATTGTGCCAGGCGAGTTTATCCCCAGTGAGTGAAAAGGAGATCCTTAAATCATACACCATCATTTCTTCTAATAAAAAACCAAACTCTTTTTAAAAAATCTTATATTGATAAAACTGTATGTGTTTTGGTGACTTGTCATTGTTTATTGCTGAAATAAAATCCTAATTTGAAATGTATTTGATTCATTGAATCGATCTTAAATGAGTTGACTTTCTCATGCTATTGGTCAACACCAAAAGAGGATGGCGCCATTAGAAATGCGTAACTTGTCACACTGATATGTCACAGTCAGTACTGCTCTGAGAAGAAGAGAGAGAACTGAAACCACTAAAGACTGTGTAACTGCACGATAAGGAAGAGACAGAAAGATACTCACTGGTGATAAGGGCTGAAAAATGGCCAGGAATAAGGCACTGATCTTTGGCCTCCTGACTGCATGTGCATTAAAATGAGAGATAAAAGTTATCAGATAGGACATATTTTGAAAAGAAAAAAAAGAAGCTAAATTAGCTTTAGAGAGATTAAAGGCAACCTTATTAAGCAACTGACTGACTACAGAAAGTATTTGACACTAAGTTAAATACATCTGAATATTTTATCATGAAACTAGAAGAAGGAAAACAGCCAAAAATATTTTTTTATGGGGGAACACTTTGAGTCTTAATTCTTCATCTGTATATCTGGTTTCCTTTTTTATTGATTTTAGACTATCAGAAATGGAATGAAACCTTAAAACACTTCTCATTTTACAGGAGAGGAAACTGAAGACTCTATGTGACAACCTCCAAAACCAATTTGTTATCAGGAGTGCCCAGATTAGAAAGAAGTTTTTCAGGTTCAATCCGTGTTAAATATTCTCTACAGTATTTTTTTTTCTTATTTGTGACTTTTTCCTTAAATGTATATTATCTATACATTGTTTAATATATATGCATCTGGGACTTCCATTTGTATACAATGTATTCACATTAAAGACATTATATATTATAATTTTTAAGTGAAACAGTTTTGTATGAATGAAGAATCAGTAATATGGTCAATTTTGAAGTAAAGTATAAGAATAATTCTCCTAGGAAATATCTACAGTTCTATGTATTCATACTGCAAATATGCCTTAATATTAGAAATGTTTGAATTTCAACCACTTATCTATATAGCAAAATTTAATATATCAAAAGCTATTTTCCTATTAACTCCCTTTAAATAGACACAATTTCTATTCTATATGCTCACCAGAATAGACATAGTGTCAGGCTCTATTTTCCATAACTCATATTATAAGGTCATTTGTATTACAGGTGGCATTAAATGCTTTCTAAATGTACATACTGTCCCCTCTTCCACATCCTCTCTCAGAAAGACCAAAACCTCCTTAGATACACTGACCTGCCCTCCCTCCCCAATTCCTCTAGCAGGTGCAACCTACTCCCTAAAGGAGGAGGAGGAGAAGGAGGAAAACAAGAGGGAGGAGGAGGAGATGTTGATAAGGTGATCACTGATGCTTTCTTGGGACTACACTGAGGATGATTTTATGTAACTGGCTTTGAAAAACAATGTTGCGTTCTTCTGCTGAAGCCATTACCCACTTTTTTCCATATTAGCAGAATGTGCATTTTAAGGAGTTGCATCTATCCCACTCCCATGTGATTTATGATTATGTTCTCATGAATCTAAGTTAATTATGGTAATCTCATTCAGGCTCCCCTCTTGACTTCCATGGGCACTTTGCCTCTGTGGGCCTGCTGGGAAACATTTCCTTCCTCATAAAAGATAGATTGTAAGAAGAAATAATCAACCCTTTCCCACTAGGCATGTTAGTACCTGCTCCTGGATTATGGACACATGCTTGACAGTGAGGGCTAAGCCATGAGAAAAGTCAACAGATTTTGAATGACTCTGGGTAGATGGAGGAAATCCGTATCTTTGATAATACTGGTGAGTTCCTCAAATCAGCTACCCCTGGGACAAAAATATAACATGATGTTTGAGTGTGTGAAATAACACATACCTCATATTTTAAGACAGAAAAATCAGATTTTTAAATTTTCATTCTGAAAATGTCTTAATTGATTCAAAGCCTGGGGCATTTGAACTTAATTTTACAGGCATGAGAAAGCAATCAATTTTTGTAAATGGAGAAACAATCTAACAAAGATAACATTTCAGAAAGATAAATCTAGCAGAGTGTATGTGAAGGACTTAGAGACAGAAAAGATCTATCACTTGGGTAAGAGAATATTACCTGAAGCCAAAATAGTTTTTTAATAAAAAGTCTGTCATTTAATAAAACTTTCCAAGCATGTAAGAATACGAGACCATATGGACAATAAATAAAAGAAAAGATAAGAGTGAAAGCAAACCCACAGGTGAGCCAGCTATTTAAGTCAGGACAAAAGGACTCTGAAAGGTTGGTATGTTCACAAATAGGAAAATATACAGAAAAAAAAAATGGATGAAAGTAACAAAGAATTAAAATTCACAAAATTAAGCAGTTTATCTAAAACTGAAAAAATATGAATTTAAGAACAGTTTGGGTAAGTTTAATACAGATTAGACATAGCAAAATATAGAATTGGTAAACTGAAATATATTTTGATAGAAAATACAGAAATTAAAACATGGAAAGAAAATATGAAAAGAATATAAGAAAAATATGGGGCAAAATTTAAAAAGCTAACCGATAATCGGGGGCCCAGGTGAAGCAGGGAAACCTAATGAGCATAAACGATATGAAAAAAGGTAAGGCTAAGTATTTTTTGAAATGGAAGAAACCTATCAACCCATAGATTCAAGGTAAGGTCAGTGAATCCCAGGAGGCATATCTGAACAACAACATATCATGGCATATCACAGTGAAATTGCCAAATATCAAAGATGACAATAAAATCTTAAAGTAACAACAACAATAAAAAGATACACTATCTGAAAGGTGGAAGTGTAAGACTGACTGCTGACTTTACAACAGACAATGGAAGCCTGAGGACAACCGAGCAACTTTTTGTGGGGAAGATACTACGGCTGACTTAAAATACACAGCAAAGGTAAACTTCAAAAATAAAGTTGTAATAAAGATGTTTTCACACAAACACGAACTAAATTTGTTTCAAGTCTATTAAACATTACTCCTCCTCCTCTCACTTTCCCCAATCCTCTAACGCAGATGTTTGCAGAAGTAAAGTCACCCAGGCATCAGAACCCTAATCAAGCCAAGGTCAAATCTACAAGTGATCTCCCATAAGCAGTAAGGTTCAAGTTACCTACTGCACTTAGGAATCAGAGGCTCTGTGCATTCAGACTCAGGGCTCAAGAGCTGAGGACCTGAGCCATGAACTCGCTTAGCACTACCTTCTGTGAAGTATCCTCTAAAACGAACTGCCTAGCTAGCCTTTGGACTTCTTGAGGATTGGGAGCATATCTTACTTGCTGTTTCGTTCTTTGAATGAATCAATTACTGGGCATTCTGAGCTATTTGTAAATGACTATGGGACAACATAGTAAATAAGGAAGAAAACAAGACATCCTTGATGAACCATGGAGGCTAATATTCCTAAATAGTTTAACTGAGAAGATTTGAACCTCCCATACGGTGCAGAAACAAAAAAATTCTTGGAAAGAAAAGGATGATGGCTACAGTTTCTTGCAAATAAATCCCCAAGTCACATGTGCAGGAGGCCTTTAAGGATATATCATCTATACATACAATCTATACATTTAATTTGATTACAAAGATATTCATGCTTGTGTAGAAATTTTTGTAATACGGGAAAAGATTATGAAAAAGCAAAAATCTAGTAAAAGTCCAGCATGCAGAAAAAAAATTTTTCACAAACCTTTATTTAAGCATCCTCCTAGGTAAGTGTTTTCAAGTATATATGCATTTACTTCGATTTTTTTCTGTATGATTTGCACCTCTTTCCTTTTCATAATATGAAGGGGATATGTCTCTATTTTATTAGGGGTCACTTTTATAAACTTAAGTAGCTTTCTTATTGCTCTATGTATAATTGTTATGATTATTTTATTGTTAAGCATTACTCTAATACAAGGTCATAATATTTAGAACTTAGCAATGTGACTGCTTTGTGTGTATATGTAATGAAGAATAACTAGTATCACCGGCAGGCTTGTGCTGGTGTTAGGCTGTGCAACACTTCTATTTTTAAAAATGTTTTTAGATGGACGTTTCCTTAAGCACTCTCATCTCACTGCCTGTGTACTGAGAAATTTGGCCTCATCCAAAGAGAGGCCTGACCTTTGTCCTTGGCTCCTGGAAGATAATCTCTAAACCCTTATAATTTTCATAATGATAGAAGTGTCTTGTTATTCATGTGGGCCCCCATGACCATATGTGATATTTTGTGCTAACAAGATGACTCAGGTTGAGGCCAGCCATACCCAATGTTCTTAGGGTGCATACAGGCATATAAAAAGAGCAAGAAACCACATGCAACTAATCAATCAATTACACCTAACTAATAAAACCTTAATAAAACCTCTGGACTCAAAGCTCTGATGAGCTTTTCAGTTTGGCACTACTCCACACATATGGTCACACATCAATTCTGAGAGACTAAAGCATCCTGAGGACAATGGAAGGTTCACATTTGGTACCTTTTCAGACCCTGCCTTATGCATCTCTTCCTTTGCCGATTTTCTGTGTCCCTTTCCTATAATCAGCATAGCCTAATAGCTTTCAGTTAGTTCTGTCTAACTAGTGGATTATCAAACCTGAGGGTGGTTCTGGGAAACTCTCCAACTTGTGGGTGGTACCAGAAGTGAGGGTGATCTTGGGCAAATCTTTTCCTCTAATTTTATATTTGGGACCTAACTCCTTACAATGAGGGTCCTGGGCAGACTTGATAGTCTGGGGGACTGTGCCCTCAACCTCACTGTTTGCCTAACTTGGGGCACTGTCTCATCCATTATTTCCACCCAGGGAGTCGGACTGCTTTAAATGCTTATTTAGGAATATTAATTTTAGAAAAATAGCAAAACAATCATTTTATGTTTAAATGTGCTCTTTAAAAATTAGACAAAAGGTATGATTTATTTTTTTGTAACCTAGCCTTTAATGTGGGGCAAATGTAATAGCACCTATTATGGGTAATTACCGTATGAAGCTGGATCAGTAATCTCAGGGTTGAGGATATTCAATGTAAATAATAGTAATAATAAATATATATACTAGCCTTCTAGAATTTACTTTTATATTTTTATTGAAGTATAGTTGATTTACAATGTTGTGCTAGTTTCAGGTGGACAGCAAAGTGATTCATTTATACATATACATATATATATTCTTTTCAGATTCTTTTCCATGATAGGTTATTACAAGATATTGGATATAGTTCCCTGTGCTACACAGTAGGTCCAACTAAAATAAAATACATTTTAATTTATAACCTTTCCTTTTTGTGTCCTATCCATATTCTCACCCCAAATGTAGTAAAGTGCCATACGTATTATGGATTATATACATATACATAAAGTTCCATGAACCACCTGAGCTACTGCACCATAGGCAGGTGCTGAGAGATGAGACCCCTTGGGATGTGAGTGATGTGGTCCCCGAAGAAAATTTTAGAGGTTTAAGTTGGAGGTATGCATCCTGAACATTTACCAACCATTGCTCTCTCATCTGAGAGTCTTCTGATTGTTCTCTGTCAGGAGTCTTTGGAGGGTTTTGTGGTTTGAGTTCATGAAAATGTAGGTAAGGTAAGAGTAAGCTTTCATGATTCCTTTGGAATATAAGAGGCATAGAAGATAAAGATGACACAGTGAGCAAAAGTGACTTGTCGGTTTCTTTGTAGGTCTTTACATGAATCAAATATATGTAACGAGCTACACTAAACCACTGCTGTGAATCAGTTTTTAAAAGATTTTACCATTATGTAGGCATAATCATGTTCACGCCTTCAAGTCTTATTTTTATTATACCACTTACATATATTTACTTTTTCTTTTTTGCTTGCTGTATTGATTTTTAAGAAAGAAAACAAAGAAACATCAAAACATATCAAATCAGTACAATTTTAATAACATTATGAAATTTTAGAAAAAGTCCAAAATATTTCTAGTATTTTTTTTAAATAGCAAACATTCACTAATTAACTATTCCTCATGTTGAAAGTATTTGATTTGACTGCATGGGTTTTCTTTGTTCTTAGTCATTTATAGTATGCAAGGCCAGGAATAGAATGGCATTTGCATCAAATGCATTTATGTTAGTAAACAAGACAATTTACTTGTTATTATCTACTATGTAATCACTCTTTTCTTGTACACTATTCCTATGGGAGAATGTTGATTTAGCATAATATTTTTAAAAATATTAATCAATGTCTCACATTAAAATCCTCCTGTGTCTCTCATTTTACCAAGTTACTTCTACTAAAACAGTGTTTGTGATAAAGTGGGAAGATTAGACTGTATATTAGAATACTTGGCTAGGTGATTAATCTCCTTATTTTTCTTCACATCTATAAAATATTCATTCAAATAGTTACCTGACATACAAATTTACTGTGAAATCAAAGCTGAATAAAACATGAAAACCTCTTTTTAAGCTGCTATAAGTATCTTAAAATAGCATCAATGTTTTTGTCAAATTATACTTGTATCAAAAAACCAAAACATAAAAATATTCCCCTTTGATCATATATGTCATATCTTAACTCCTAATCCCAACATATAAGACACTGTAAAATCAGACTTTATCTTTACTTAATACCTACAAGAAAATTTCTACATTTTTTTCAATTCATTCATCCACCCGTCATCTATCCATTCATAAAACAAATAATTTATAAGATCCATTTAAGATCTCAGGGCATATTGCAGATCCTGAAGCAATAATTGTAAACAATATACTGTTTCTGTTTCAACAGTGTATTGGTCTTGAGTAGATGTATCAGTTAGCTACAGCAACAGCAATGCTGCATAACAACCAACCTTAAAGCCCCTTGGGGCACACTACCATAAACATTAATTTTAGTTCATTACTGCAGAGATCAGCAGGGTGACTACTAATATGGGACAGAGTTAGCTCATCTCAGCTAGTATCTCCTATGTGTTTGTAGTTACCTGGCAAGTGATCTAGGGAATAGCTGCTCTGAAATGACCTTAGGTAGGACAACTTGTCTCTATATCATGTTATCTTTCATCCTCCAGCAGACTAGCCTCCACTGATGTAACAGTATAAGCAGACACCCAAGAGAAACCTATCCTGGGCACGTCCTCATGGTGTAATGAAGGCAAAGGACAGAGACAGAAAGAGGAAATGTGCAAGGCCTTTTGAGAACAGGTCTTAGAACAGATGTATTTTGACAACAGCCTCATTCTATCAACTAAATAAATCATAAGAACAGTATTCAAAGGATGGGAAAGTAGACTCTACTTCTTGATGAAAAGAGCTGTAAAATCATATTGAAAGCCTGTGAGCAAAGGGTGGGTTGGAGATTTGGAGCAATCAATCTCCCACAGTAGGTGACACAAATAAATGAACACATGATACAGTGCAAATACTTCATATTCTCTCCAGCTTTTATCTCCAACTTTATCTATCTTTCTCTTTGTTCAAATTGTTCTCAATGGTGTTTTAAACTATTAATTACTCTATCTCTTCTATCTTTTGTCTCTCCCTCTCTGTTGGCAGCTCACTGGAAAACTTGGTCTCTCCTCTCCTAAAACAGTCTAATAAGCAACTTCTTTTCCTCCTCAAGCTCTCACTTTATACCATTCCCTTTGCTATCAAATTCTGGCAAACTGTTCTTGCGCACCTATTATATTTCTGATATTCTACATATAATTTTTTTAGATTTGCTTTTTCTGCTTGCAAACCACACATTTTCTCCCCAACCTGTGCAGTTGAACTTCAGTCCCTACCACTCTACTACCAGTATTTGCAGTGATCTCCACATCCTAGTCCAGGGCTTATGACTTTATTGCTGACACCTTCACTTTCTTGAAACTGCATCTTTTGGTCCTTTACTGCCTCTACTTATTCCATGAGCATTAATTCTCAATTCATCACCTGACTTTCTCTTATTCTCCAAGGGAAAAGAAATAAAATAAAATGTTGGAAGAAACAGGCACAGAAAATACAAGTGATAACTAAAGTTGCTTGCAATTTACTGATTTTAAAATGTACATATCGACTTAGTTTTTCCAAGTTTTGAGTACCTAGTACACATTAAATATTTTAAGGTTAGTTGGATAAAAATTAAAACCCATCTTTTAAAGTTATGTGTTAAAGACTATTAACCTAAAAATATTTGGAAAGAATATTTTCCCTAGAAGAAGAAAATAAATTTTCTGATTCAGAGATTCAGTTTTACCTTGGAGTACATATTTACTTGGCTTAGGAGTTAATTATTCTGGCATGATATATCTGTTTTATATTATTTTTAGTGTATCTTAATTTTACTCCATCTGTAATAAACACACCTACTATATTCAGTAAGAATCAGCAAATGAAAAGAAAACAAGGAAAGAATTTAAAACCTTAATGCTAATTTTATGGTATCATTGTATTACTTTCTTCTTGTACACAAGCTAGATACTGTTTATTTATTTAGTTTAAAATATACATATATATGTATATTATATATATATATGTATATTTTATATATATATATATATATATATATATATATATATATATATATATACACACACACACACACACACACACACACACACATATATATATATATTCACTAGTTATCCTGGGAAGTGTTATTTTAATCTTCCCCTTTTAAAAGGAGTAAAATCTCTTACTGAGAATGGTTGGTAAATTGTGCTGAGAACTCCCCAAACGGCATGCTTTGGTAACATGTACTTTCACCAAAAATTTTCTATGACAAATTCATTGTTTAAACCTGTGTCTGTTCTTCCCCTGGGATTAGCACACAGATTGTGTGTTTTCAGTCTCAGCCAATTCTTGCATCTATCATTTGTCACAGTTGTTTTACCTTAGTCTTTTTATAGATTTTTGAATTGCCAAACTTGACAAGTGAAGATAAATACAAATGTAAAATTTTGCAAAGAAATACATATTAACCAATAATTTTGAACCAAAGATTTTTATATTCAGACCAAGTTATTGTTGTATTTGATGTTATTAGAAAAACATTTTCAATACACTGATGAAAAGCAATCTAAAGAGAATGGTTATGGTTTTGTATTTTAAGACAATTTTCTCAGTGGTAAATGATAATAGTAACAATAACTTTATTCCAAAGTTATCAAGATACATCATCCTCACAACCAGGTGTATTACTCCCAAGGCCTTCAATAGGTAAAGTGGTTCTGATGATTGCAGATGATTATTATTTTTTTTTAATTCTAGGATGTCCTACAGCATAAGTCCAAGAGGGGGAAAAAGGACAGTTGTCCCGATACTATAGTATGTTCTGAAGCACACGTAAAGATCAAAAATACAAAATCATCAATTTTGAATAAAGGATGAGAGAGTTATACTTGAATCACTATTGATTTGAATTGTAGAATGTTTTATAACAAATGAATTTTTAAATTGTGTGCCAGGTACTAAACTATACGTAAATGAATCAAAGAAATAAGCAAAAATTCTAATTCTTGACTAATGGATGCTTACAGTCTAGCTAAAAGTATCATATTGTTGACTGGAAAAATGCACAATGTTTTGAATTTATTCAGTGTCTTACTGAGGGGTATAGTGTGGGAGACTTCTCAGATCACTCTGAGGGACTACAGTGAAGGGACAGGAGCCAGTATACATGTGAATTTTTTGGTTGGGAAATACATATAGTGAAGCATACATCTTGGTAAAAGTTGCTGCTAGTTAGGAGGATCAGATATCTCAGATTTTTAGTGCTTATCTATGCATGGGAAGATGTGAGAATCTAGAGTCATCGAAATTCTTCCTTAGATATGCATTTTAACCATCCAGGGACCCTTATAACCAAAATACAGAATGCTTCATTCTGAATTCCTTTAGGGTGTAATTATAGGTCAGCGACTGCAGTGGCTAATGACTTGACCCTTACAGAATTTGAACAGCAGGCAATATTCTTTGTTTACAAGATTATACAAAAACATTTAGGATTGAGTGGTGGTTTTTATTAAATGTTCAATGGATGAATAAATAAACACAGCCAATGAAGAATTTAGGATTATCTGAAGACTGATTCTGATATTAGCGAGATAAAACTGTTCATAATTCAACATGGTTCTTTAAAACTGAAATTTTAACACACACACATTGATTTTGGAGATTAATCTATCTAGCCTTGGAGGTCTCCAGATTAAACAATAATACTGTTTCATTTGGTTGGTTCTCCAGGGAACTATATTCAACTACTCATATCCTATCTGCCCGTCACAATAAATTTCTTCGCTTCCTGGCATTTCTGAGTCCAATCCCCAGTTTGTAATTTTCTAAAGCTGCAGTTGTTCCTGCCTTAGTCCACTTCACTTATAGCATTAGTCCTCCTGACTCCAATGATATTCTTGACTGCACCCTGCTCAGCACACCTTAATCTAAACAAGACTTTACCTCCTCCCTGCTTAATCTTGGGCTTGCTTGACCCTCCTCTCCAGTTAAACTAAAATTTCTGAGAATGAGTTGCTGCTTGCTACTCAAAGTGTGATCCAGATCAGAAGAACTAGTATTATCCGGAAGCTGGTTAGAAATAAAGAATTTGAGGCCCCATCCAAGGCCTATTAAATCAGAATCTACACATTAAAGAATCTTCGTGTAATTTATTTGAATATTAAAGTTTCAGAAGCACTGAACTATGAGTTTGTTGGTTAAAAAAATAAAATTCTAATAATTTTTCTGCTAGATTAACAAAATCATCCTGTGCTATCCTGTATTATTTTTAAACTTTTAATTAAACTGAAGTGTATCTTCAATATATGAAGCAACTTATGACTAACAGAGGTCTTACTAAGAATAGAGAGAGTCTTAAATGATCTTTGGAAATCAAAGAATGAGAATAAAGAGTATATGAGATTTCTGTTCTAGGTGCACAGCTGCTTTGGACATTTTATTGGGAACCTGATGTCACAGGTGTATTATTCCATTAATTAATTCAGTAACTCATTAATTTGTAAGTATTTCAATGAATACTTCTTGAGAATCTACTGTGTTTTAGCTCTGTGTCCTTTGTGATGCCGGCCTAATAAAGGTACAAAAATAGTGATTTGTATAAATTTTTTTCTGAGCTATTGTCAAAGAGAGATGAATTCTTGAATAACAGTATAAAAACTAATATAAAGTTGCATAGTCAGCAGAAAATATATAATATTAAAACAATAATCATAACAACAAAAGAGATAACATTTTTATTTCACTACCTGTCCTTCCTAGTCCAGTGGGTTTTCCTCATGGTTTACTTAAGAGTTAAATAATTTAGGGGTATTTTAGTCCATAGATTAATACTTCCTAGTGAACTTCCAATTGACAGTGGGAAAAAAAAATAGTAAGTGCAATGGATAAAGGAATAAAATCAAAATCACTGAGCATTCAATGCCTTCTCAAAAAGCATCTGAAAGCAACTAGTCACTGAATTTTGTTTTATACATTCATTTGACAATGTTATTAGCACGTCTATAAATGCTAATAATAGAATAAGTGAAACTTCATTTTCAGGTAAAGAAGATAAATTTATTTGCTCCAATATATATAATATATTCTATTTATTTGTTTTACGTTGCATATGTGTGTGTGAGTGTGTGAGTGAGTGAAATAGACAGTAAGACCGAGAAAGGGCAAGAGATGGAGAGCAAGAGAGAGAAGAGCCTTAAGAAGTGGAAATATACATATTAATATTTTTTTACCATGTACCTACTACGTACTATACACTTTCCCAGGCTCTAGGAATTTTACAAACATTAACTCATCCTCACAAGGAACCCATGAGATAAATAATGCCATCAACCCTGTATTTCAGATGAGGAAATTGAGGCTCAGAAAGGCAAAACAATGCAGTAAAGGTCATAGAGATAGTAAATGTCATTCCAGGATTCAGATTCCAGATTTGTGAGAGTCCAAAGCTTTCTCCCCATGGGAAGGATGGGCTGCATTATTCCTAGTATGAGATACAAACTCCTCATTTTTCAGATTGAAGGACACTGAGTGTCACACAGATGGCTCCATGATTAGCAGTAAATTGGCTCTTAATTGGAAAGTAAAAAAAAAAAAAAAAAAAACCTCTGAAATCTCATGTAGAAAAATCACTTAATATCAGTCACATTGCTTTCTAGCAAGAGTTAATGAATTAATTATATTTACATAAGCAAAACAATGAAGCAGAAAGTAGCTCTTCAAACTTAAAAAAAAAAAAAAAAGACAGCTTTTTAAATGTATTACCCAAGCAGAATCCCCAATGAGAGGATGATCTTGAATACCCCTAAATCAGCAAGTTAAAGAATCTGCTTTCATATGCCGATCACACTTAACCTTGGTACCCATTCCTTTCACTTATGTAAAGCAGAAGAAGAAATTTCAAATTAAAAAGAAACAAAATGCTGAGGACATTATCTGAGGATTGAAAGACAAACAAACATATCCATGCAGAGTAGGGAAACTGACTTGCTTTATAATTAGAAAGTTATGTGTAAGATCCTTGCTAGTAGTCCCAAAAAAAGGAAAAAGAAAAGAAAAGAAAATTGAGGACAAACATTCTCTACAAAGAGGGTGGATAAATAATCGGTATAGCTTGTTAATAGCCACTTAAAGGCTTCCCTGGAATGTGAGAATAAATGTGACTGGAACACAGTATACCAAAGTCTAATATTCTTTTGGTATGGCCACTTATTTTGACTGAGAGAGACTGTTGGGAGTTGAGAGAGCGTGGTGAATTGGATTATTGAGAGAAATTTAACCAAACACAAAGGGATAGTAGAATTGTATCTTTATGAGTTCCCTCTCTGTACGAGGCACACATAATGTATTTACCACAGCTGAGTGAGCTCACTGGAGAGCCACTTATGATGTGTAATGCTCTGTGTCCTTTGTTGGAACGCTGGATGACAGGTTAATTGAATAGTGGCAGGGCAAGCGATCAGGGTCACGCAAGATGACTAGTGTATATGATGGCTAAAGACAGTACTTCATTACTAAAAAGCTTTTCTGTACAAGTACAATTTCAAACAGTCCTTGTAGAAAAGTATTCATTCATCTCTTCTGAGTCATTCAGAAATTCATTAGGTAAAAATTTCAATAGAAAATTTTTAAAATAGATTAGTCTCATAGGTCAGTTAACTAACAGTCTTGAAAAATGATACACTTGATTACTCAATATTACTATCTCAAAACCACCATGGCCCTCTGTGGTGTACTAATTCGCCTTCTGTGATCAGTCGTTTTAAAGCTGACAGGCAAGTGTTCTTTTTCTATGACAAAAATAACTCTACTTTCATTTACATATTTGGCCCAATATAGACACTGTGTCACAGAGTTAAAATATATACATGGAGATGTGTATTTTAAGAGTTTTGAGAAAAATATTTTAAAAAGAAAAATAGTATGCAACATTACTAGAATGCTTCAATTGTCAATACCTTCCTGTCCAACATGGTTTTAAAATTATTTTTTTCTGTCACTTCAAAACCACTAATTAATCTTTAAAAACCCACCTTATGGCTTATTTTTCTATTCATATTTACCATCTACTCATATAAATTTATTTTTCTATTCTGAAAATTATAATGGCTATTTTACCCTTCAGATATATTTTTCTGCTTTTCTGTTAAAATCCATTTTACTTTTTCAAATGGCATAGTGAGGACATACAAAAATCCACTCTTCCATAAAAGGAATGAGACCACTGTCAAAAGTGGTCAACATCAACATTTTTTGAAGTCTGGTAACTCACCAAAGGATTGCTATAACCTGAGGAGTACTTTCTCAAGGAAAATAACAATCTTGGGAAGAATAGCAAATTCTGTGGCACTTTAACGTGTCCTTTTCCCCATTCTTTTCTCCCCAGCTCAGGGTAGACTTGAAAACCATCAATCATGCAACCAAGTCAGCTTTGAAAGTCAGCAGTCCAGCAGCAACTGGAGGATGCAGAATGGGTTTGAAGCTCCTCAAAAAGTTGCATCACTAGAGAACTGTTATGTGACCTATATATTAGCTCTCATGACTTCCTCTAAATCTAACTACCTCCCAAAGATCCCAATCTCCAAATACCATCACGTTGGGGAGGAGGACTTCAACATATGACATTGTTGGGTTCGGGAGAATACAAACCTTCAGTCCACACAAATGTTAACTGCAATCTCCAGTGCAACCAATAAAAAAAATTAATTCAAATAGATAGTAAGAGAAATAAGAAGGAATTTAAAAACAGAACACCAGAAAGTATTTAATGTAAAAGAAAGCAGTACCAGAGGAAAGGAATAAAATAGATATGACATATAGGAAAAAAAAAAATGACAGACTTTAATCCTACACTATCAGTACTTATATTCAACTTAAATAACACTTCGATTAAAATGGAGTTTGGCAGAATTCATTAAAAAATGATCAAACTCTATGAGGTCTACAAAAGGCATTCTTTAGATTCAAATATACAAATAGGTAGAAAGTAAAAGAATGGGAAAATATATTCCAGTACCACACAAATAGTATGCAAAACAGAGTTGGACTGACTATACGTATTAAAAAAAAAAAAAAAAAAAAAAAAAGACTTCCAGACAAACATTGTTACTAGATACAAGGAAGGCCATTTCATAAGGATAAAAGGATAATCCTTAAGAAATATATAAAATTTATAAACATATATATATATATATAATAACAAAGTCTCATATTCAACACAATACCTATCAATGTCTAAGTCAGTTTCATTTTTTTTCCAGAAATTCAAATTTGACCTTAAAGCTCATATAGGAAAGTGTGGGACCAGGAATAACAAAAAGTCTTCAAAAATGAAGAACAAATCTTAAGGACTCACACTTCTTATTTTTAAAATTTATTAGAAAGCAACAGTAATCAAGACAACATAGTACTGGCATAAGAATAGACAAAGAGACCCGAATAGAATTGAGAATCCAGACATAAACCCTCACTTTTATGATGAATTGATTTTTGGCAAGGGTGCCAGGAAAATTCAATTGAGAAAGAATAGTTCTTTTTCATCAAATGATGGTGGGCTTCAATATATACTGCAAAAGAATTAAATTTGGACATCTACCTCATACACCATATACAAAAATTAACCCACATTGGATCAGACATAAATCTAAAAGCAAAAACTATGAAACTGAACAAAACATAAGAGTAAATCTTGTGACTTTGGGTTAGGCAGTGATTTCCTAGATATGACACTAAAAGCAAAATTGACAGAAGAAAAGACAAGCAAATTGGACTTCAATTAAAAGCATAATTTAAAAAAAAAGACTTTTATGCTTGAAAGGGACATCATCAAGAAAGTAAAAAGATAACCCACAAAATGGGAGAAAATATTTGCAAATCATCTCTCTGATAAGAGACTTGTATTCAAAATACATAAATGCAAAAAAGGAAAAATAGTCTGATTTTAAAATGAACAAACTATTTGAATGGACATTTCCTGAATGATAATATGCAAATGACCAATAAGCATCTGTAAATTTGATCAACATCATTAGTCATTAGGGAAATGTAAAGCAAAACCAAAATGACATACCACTCTACACTCACTAGGATAACTAAAAACAAAAAGAGAAATAACAAATACTGTTAAAGGTTTTTCAGAAATTTAAACTCTTATGCACCACTGATGGAACTGTAAAATGGCACAGACATTCTAGAAAAATTGTTTGGTAGTTCCTGAAAGTGTTCAACAGATTTTTGCCATACAAAATTTGTATATAAATGCTCTTAGTAGCATTATTCTTAATAGCTAAAAGTGGAAAGAACTCAAATGTCAACTGGTGAATGGATAAACAAAATGTGATGTATCAAGAAAATGGCATATTATGCAGCTGTAACAAGTAAAGAAGTGATACACGCTACAACATGAATAAACCTTGAAAACCTTATACCAAGTGAAATAAGCATGGCACAAAAGTCTATATATTGTATTATTCCATTTATATTAAATGTGCAGAATAGGCAAATATATAGAGACAGAAAATAGATTTCATGGTTACCAGGGGCTGGGGAGAGGAGGGAATGGAGAGTGACTACTAATGGTTATGAGATTTCTTTTTTGACACAAATAAATGTTCTAAAATTAGATAGTGATGATGGTTACACAATTGTGTGAATATAATAAAACCAAAGAACTGTACACTTCAAAAGGGTGAGTTCTAATGGTATATAAACTATATATAAAAATTACCTAAATATCTTTCTTTCTTTTGTAGGAAGTTTTCCCTTTTGATTTTCTTGTATCAAAGATCCAAAGTGGAGAAGGAGCTGAGGAGAATTCAGTTCAAACTCCCTTCATTACACTTATTGCCGAGAGAAAGCATTTGCTCATAAACAATAAAGGAACACTTGCAAGGACTTAAAATGTATACATCTCTGTTCTCTATGCTTCAGAGTAAACAAAAATAAATGATAAATGTTGTAAAGCACGTATATGAATTACTATAATATCAGGCAGATATAGTGAAGTCTATAAAAGCAACACAATCTCATTCTGTAGGGACTCAAAGGAGTGAGAGATGTACTCAGTTTAGTGTTTTAACTTTTTTTTACGTTTTTAATGAGATGGCTGTTAGACAGATCCTAAAGAATGAGAAGAATCTGTTATGTTAAAGATGCAGAGTTTATAATCCCAAACGGGGAAGACCGGGAGTGCAGGAATAGGGCTAGGAGTGTTGATACTACCATCAGTGCCACTTACCAGCACTTTCTGAGCACTCACCAGATATTATGATAGCCATGACAGCCAGATATTATGTCGATGTTTCAAACTTATGATATTTTCTCCTTAATATCAATAGAGCTATGTGAGGTAAATAACATCTCCCCCATTTTACAGATGAGAAAACTAAAACACAGAAGTTCATGGCTAATAATTTCCTAGCCTAGGATTTGAACCTGGTGCAATATATTTCCAAACCTCACTGCCATCTTCTGTTTTCTAGCTTGGATCTGGACTGTAGCTCAGGACACGTGTAGGGGGAAAACATTTAAAAAATCTGCCTAGTTCATCAATTTGTGAAAGGAAGCACAGAGATTTCAGACTGGAAGTGTGACTGGAAGGCTTGAATAACAATCAGACACCTCCACCGTTAGAGGAAAGGGGATAATTTAAAAGTGTTAACTAAAGCCAAACAAGGATTTTCGGGGCAGGACTGTACGTTGGTTATTGGGCTTAGGATGTTAATTTGACTATTCCTTTTTGGACCTATGCTGTGACATGTAAGATTAAAAAAATCTAAACATAATTTCACTTACTAAGTATTGCAGCAAATGTTTAAAGAATAAACTGAAAAATACATGGATTTACTCCTTATTATTTCTGCTTAGAACATGAGAGAGAACTTATTTCAGCCATGTGAACTTAGTGTGGGAAGGTGAGCACAAATGTATGAAATAAGAATTGAACCTGCATTCACCAGGCTATTGATTTATGCTATTGGTCTACCTCAGATTCATTGGCAATAATGGGAATATATATACACATGCATATTTAACATTAAGAAAATATTTAACATGCTATTAGTTCAAAATTCTCTTTAAACAGAAAATCACACAAGATCCTTTGAAGGTTTAAATATTCATTAAATAAACTGAATTGAAATAATTCAGTAAATAATAGTCTGGATCTGCACAGTTTACTAGAAACTAGATAAACATGAAAGAAATCATTTTGTCTTCAACAGCACATAGATAAGAAGAGAAAAAACAGTTAAATAAGATTTGATTTGCTAAATATTGTGATAAATATTTGTAAAGGTGCTCTAATGGAATGGAATGGGCACAGGGAAGGGGCACTTAACCTTAGTCAGGAAGGGAGTCTTGAATTTTTTCCTCCAAAATAATAGAAGTTAGTGACAAGCATAATGAGTTAGTGCCCGCTAGTGACAAGCATAATGGATCTACATGAAATCCTACTATAGCACGTTAGTGTTTACAAGACCTTTCTGACACTTTCCTATCAATTTCTTACTCTCTCATCTACAGAAAAATCTACTTAATTGAATGAGACTCCATCAAGAAGAGGAGTTGCACAACTGACTTCATGACTTTCCAGAAAGGTCTCTATTATAACAACTGAGGTAGCACTTTTTCCCCTAAGAATTCTCAATATTTAATGAACTTTTCTTCATCTTCATAAATAGTATACATAAGACTGTCATCTTACTGATCTGGAAGTCTGCTCTATCTGAAATATGATCCAACTAAAGTGCATTCAAGAAGGACTGGAACCCATTTTATGATGCCCTAGAGCTGAAGTTGTTGTATCTTGATTCTAGAGTAAGATAATTTTAGAGTCTTTATGGTCCTTAGACTTACAGTTTTCACAAGCAGTATGTTACAGTTAGAACAACATGAGATTTTTGAGTCAAGTAGCCAAGCTTCTGAATCATGACTTTGCTACTTTCTATCAAGTAGAAGGTACTTAACCAGATGGGGCATTGACAATAGTAAAAGGAGACTGCAAGAAGAGGCTTAAAAACAAACACACCAAGCATTCTGTGTAAGAATACACAGCCATTAACTGTAGGAGCAAAAGCCTTGCACACCCTTTCAAATATTTCTGGGGAGATCACCATACTGTATCATTATGCAAATGCTTACTTTAATGACAATCTTCTGGAAATATTTCTATTTCCATAAATATTACGTTTAATGATCTGTTTATGAGGAAAAGATGATATAATGTTTATTTCACAAATATTAAAATTGTTAAATAATTTAAAATCATTGGACTCCATGGCTATGATTCGGTTGTCTAGAAAATGTACTTGTGTGTTTTCCCTCCAAAGCCAGAAAAATTTTTAATTGCTTTACGGTGTCATCTAAAATTTTAAAGTATCCAAATTTTCATGGCAGAGGCAGCACTACAGATGGGGCGTAAGTTGAAAAATGAATTAAGTATTAAGATCATACTTTGAATGTATTGACTAAGTAACTATACTTTTTATTCCTCTTCCTTTTGAAGCAGGTTTGTAACATACTGATGTTATGGCCCCAGGAAAGAAGAAAAGGCAAATGCCACTTGAGCAAACCTTATGACACGGGACAGTTCCTTGTCCAGTGGCAAGGGTGAAAGGAAGAGCTACTAGCTGAAAAACTGAAGGAAACAGAAGACAGGCAAGTGTTCTATAACACAGGCACTTCTCCAGAGACAACTTTCCAATGGGAAAGGAATGTAACGCTGGGTGATGGAAACCCAAAGTGGAGGGTTCGGTGTCCCATGTCCCACAGGGATCTCTGTGGAAGTGAATGAACAGTACTTTTCAGGGAAACACTATGGCAACGTGTAAATGAAAGCGCCCAAGGGAGTAAAAATGGCAGTGTGATGAGGAGGCAGAGAGAGGGGAATCTGAGTTTCTACTTTTAAGTTTCCTTTAGTTTACGGTTGAATAATAGGGGTTCAGAGTTCTCCATCTTTTCCATGGGGAACCCAAAATGTAGTTTTTGATGTCAAATGGTAACTAATCTTTGAGTGTTATCTCTGACTGGGTGTGTATGTATATGTGCCTGGGATCAGGGAGGTTGGGGGATGATGGCACAAAGCAGTTCTGTGGCCAATGGCTTCAAAGTAGACAGCTAGAGATCAAGACAAGATCAGAGGCAGCCTTCAGTGAGGTCCCTGGCATCAGGAGCTACATGGAGAACTGACAGGGGAGGATCTCCAGGTGCTGAAGGACCCAGATGAAATGGTTCACAACTTGAGAAGCAGATTAGTAAAGTTGTGAAAAATATGACAGCATTCTTTTCTTTGCATTTCTGAATTTCAGCTTTATATTTGTAATTTCACACTCTATGAATTCACAGCATATAGAAATTTATAAAAGAATTTATGCTTAAGCTTTTAAAATACATGATTTATAGATGATTACTGAGTCCTTGGAATTTCAGCTGACCAGACCAAGAGAGCCCTGCTTATCAGCTCTCTGCCTTACCCTTGGCCCTTCAGGGCTATATTTAACATCACAGTAACTTCTCTGTCCTGCAGACATCTGGTTGTCGACTTAACTATCAAGAGGCTCACTAACTGGGCCAGGCCTTTAAGGGCCAACGCTGGAAAACTGCTGTTTAAGACATTAATCATTATGCAATTCTGTTCCTGATTTGAAGCGTCACATGACAAAACTCCTCTAGAAATTTGCTTAAAAAAAATAAGAAATCTCTCTTACATAATGAACAATTCTTCGTTATAAGCCACAAGGATATATTGTACACCACAATGAAACATAGCCATTATTTTATAATCTTAAATGGAGTGTAATACATAAAAATATTGAATCACTATATTGTACACCTGAAAGTAATATAATTGTGTAAATCAACTATACATCGATAAAAAAATAAAAATAGAATGATGAGATTTATTAAGCTTTCTATCATTGGGTATCTAGGCTGACCGGTGGTATATTTAATGCTTACTTCAGAATTCTACAAAACTACTGCCTTACTCTTTGTGATTCTTATTATTTTATATTTCGTATTCCTTTTGTGTATAACAGTACCTAAGCTAAGTCTTAGCATAGCTAAGTCTTGACACTTAAACCTATACCTACACTCACTTCTATTTTCACATCTGCACATTCTCCTACATCTATACCTATATTTATATATGTATCCACATCTATATCACCTATATATCTATCCCCACATCTGTTCCAGTTCCTATTACTTTTACTATTTAAATACACAAACACACACACACACACACACGCACACACTCGTAGCCCTACAACTTTATACCCATCTGTTTTGAGACTGAAAGGTCTTAGTGGTTTGGCGGCATTTTTACTTCAACCTAAGAACTAGTGTGGTAGTAACAACTGGCATATATTAGAACAACATAACATTTTACCCACAGGTTGACCTGAAGATTTGCAATCGGCAATGAATTTTATATTTCTTATAGAAATTTTTAGTAAATAAAATTGATCCTTATCCAAATTTCCTTTTGCAAAGTCAATTACTTTTTATCTGACTTGCATACAAAACCAGAAGTAATATTGGAGGTCTGGTAAGCTGTTGACAATGTCTTGAGGAATTAAAGGATCCTTAGAGATCCAGCAAGTGGAGCACATCCTGAAGGCTGGAAACAAACATGTCGTCGGCAATAGGCAATTTCCTGACATGGAGATTTTTTCTTCTCTCTGATGGACGTACCTAACTTCTACTATAGTGTCAACTATGTACATTTGGGCAGTGTTAATTTCTTTTAATTTTATTTTTCTTCCTTCTATCTTTTTCTCAGATATCTTACCTCCCCGCAGCACAACTGCAAAGGAAAAACAGTTACATTGTCAGAGGAGGTTTAATGAACAGCAAGCCAATTGAATTTAATTGAAGGCATGATAAGCATTTTTTTCTTTCTTTGAGGAACACATTCCTGAACTAAAGAATGACGAGCATGCACACAATTTATAATCAGGTCCCTGGTGAGTCATTTGAAAATAATAAACTTTGCTTAAGCCAAGGTGATTATAATTACAACTAAAGCCACGAGAGGCCTTGCTACTTTGTACACCCAACACCAGTGTGAGAAGTCTTGTTGCTAAGCTAGTGTTTAGTGACATTTATTTTCAGTCTTTTAAATTTTAGCTATTTTGTCCAGTGTATAGTGGTATGTCATCATGCGTTTAATTTGCTTTCTCCAGGTGATAAATGATGTTGAGTACTTTTTTTTAAAGTGTTAACGGCCATTTCTACTATTTGCTTCATGAAGGGTCTATTCAAGCCTTTCCCTCCCCTTTTTATTGAGTTGCTTTTTTTTTTTTCCTTTTAGTACTAAGTTCCAGTTTATTCCTCCCCTTTTCTTGAGGTGCCATTGTAATTTTCAGATGAAATTATTTTGCTACATTTTAGTCATCCAAATTCTGAATTGTTTCTACTTCTCTAAAAACCTACAAATGATTCTGAGACTCCAGGTCAGCATGGGGATTCACACTTCCAGCATTACTAAGACATAGCAGCATTATAACGATTCACTTGCCAGTCCCTCTCCCTCTCCCTCTCCGTGTTCCAACTGAGACCCTCATCGCGTCTGACCCATGCCCTTGCCGTGGCCTTCTAACTGGTCCTGCTACCTTGTCTCTTGCCCCTTCAGTCCATCTTTCTCAACCACACTGGAGTGACCTATCGAACATAAATCTCAACTAGCAAGTCCCCTTCTTTCAATCCAAGCCTAGCTCCTTAGAGCAGCATCTAAAGCCTTCCATGATCTGGTCCTGCCTCCCTCTGCAGCATCAGCTCCAGCCACTCTTCATCTTTTCCCTAACATTTCAGTGGTACTTAACCAGTTATAACTCAAACATTGCCTGGCCCTGCTCATTGCCAGTCTATGGGATGTCACGTCTGGGAATGCTGGGGGCTGACTGCCAGAGGAATATTCACCTGGTTGCCTCCACGATTCTGAGAGCAGTAGCCCAGTGGTGACCCCAGCCTACTGTCTCTGATCATGTATTCCTCTACCCCAGACAAACTCTACGTTTAATATTTGATTTCAGAATTCAGGACATTTCATTAATATGTTTTTTTAAACTGTATAGTATATCATTACCAGAAAGAACTTACTGAGTGTCCCTTTTGTGTGAGGCATAAGGGTTAGGAAATAAAATTTAGAGAGGACTAAGATTATAGCCACTCAATGAAGAATGTCATCTATAATGTACATCCAAGAATATGTACAGTGTGTTTGAGGAAATACTGAAAAGGATTTGGAGCATACCCAGATTTCTCCCACTCTGAAACCGGACCATTTGACATTCCTATCTCTATGTCCTGGCTCTGGTTTTTAGCTCTATCTAAATTTCCTTCTTTTACAGCAACTTCTGTCAAAACAAAAAAAAAAATCAAATCTCTTTATGACACTTTCACTGAATCCTTCTCTTGCTGAAAGTTATTTATGGTAACCTCCTAGACATGACCAGAGTATATTTTTATTTTTTATTTTCCTTTTGTCATTGTTTCTTTTCCATCATGACGTATACTATTCTCACCTTTCATAGACTCTCCCACTTGATCTGGACGCCACATACTTCTTATAACATAAAAACTCAATAAATGTTACAATTTAGTTGAACATGAGCTATCTGGAGTTTGGTATGAAGTGAAGAATAAAATTCATGTTTCATAATAGAAATATATACAGAATATCTCTTTAGGATGATTAATATAATCTTTTGATAGAAAATTGATGCATAATATTGTAGACACAAGCAGAGAAACAGTCTATTCACTCATATATATTTTCATTCAATAAATGTTCATAAAGAGACTACTATGTATCTACACTTTAAGTCCCAGGCTAACATGGTACCAAGAATTGCACTGTGTCTTCCCAAAATGTGTATGTTGAAAACTTAACTCCCGATTGACTATATTGGTCTAAGGAAGTAATTGATGTCAAAAGAAAGCATAAGGGTGGTACCTTGATCCAATAGGACTAATGTTCTTATACGAGTCACCAGAGAGGTGACTCTCTCTCTTTGTCTTGTGAGGACACAGGGAGAAGCTGGCTATCTACAAGCCAGGACGAGAGCTCTCACCAGGAAATGAATCAGCTGGCATCCTGAGCTTGCATTTTCCAGCCTCCAGAACTACAAGAAAATGAGTTTCTCTTGTTTAAGCCACATTCGATGGTATTTTATTACAGTAGCCTAAGCAGACTAATACAAGTGGTAAGCAAGACAAAGTCTTACCACATTCGAGTGGGAGAAACTAGTGTGAATTTTATTAAAATAAACTATGCATGAGAGCTAAATCCCCAACTTAAAGCTTTATTAAAAGCAAATAAAAGAAAGAGTGAGTCAACTGGAAGAAATAGTAAAAGAAATATTTTAGACTTCTTAGAAAAGAAGAATGAGTCAAAGCAAACTACCTTCTACGAGAGGGTGGAAAAACAAAAGAGAAAAATAGCAGAGCACGTCTTGTAAGGGGTACGAAAGAAAAGAAGACTCTGGTGTTCGGAGAGGTCTGGGAGCCACTGCCTGCTGCGAGAAGATGAATTGGGAGACAGAACTAAATCGCTTTCTGCTTGAGTGTTAAGTCAGGGACAGATACAAGGGAACCCTCAGAGGCCTATGGTAAAGCCACGTGAGTGGCCTGCGTTGCAGTCCTGAGCTCCATACGGAGAGTTTCCACGGAGGGTGAAGGGAAGGAAGAAACCTGAGAAGGTGCCCTGGGGTCAGGGAAATGGTCTAGGGAAGGCAATCAATCTGCTCCATCCCTGTCTCTGGAAGAACAGTCACTTTGCTGCCACGCAAGTTAAAGCCCTAAATTCTCAACATTCGAGGGCAGCAGAAGGGATGGTAGAGGAACCGATTTTCAGATATTAGTACATGTGTGAGGGCTGATAGGATTTTAGAAGAAGTACTGGTCAGAAAGTAGCAGCAACTCTGTGCAATCTGGAAAGTCAGGCCTACAATTATCCTAGCCCTTCATTCTATATTAAGGATAATGTGTCCTGAGAAGTTCACGTTACAATTATTTCAAAATTAAAGAATTCTTAGAGTATAGAGTAGATGCTGTTTGGGTATTTGGTGGAATGGAGAGTTCAGAGGGTAGATAGTTAGGTAAATAAAGAACACATGAGAAATTTAACCTTCACTCTAGTAATTGTAAACCAAAGAATCTGTGCAAATATGTTGTTCTCGTAATAGTAGGACTAGCTAACATTTTCTGCATGTTTACCATGCCTCAGATCCTGTGTTCTACATAGGTAACCTCACCTAATTTATTCCTTTGGAGTTTTCATATGATATTTCTCTTCAGCATCTGTGATATTAATAACTTAGAATGCTTAATAATTCAATTATAAATGACTCTATTACAACCAGTAGGAAATTCTCTCATGGCAAGATTTGAACTTTGTTATTGGATCTCTATCCTTCAACAGTTCTACCAATTACTTAAATAAAGGCAAAATCAACACAATCATCAGATTTTTAATTGGTATAGATCTGAGTGGAAAAGGTAATGCAGTAATCAAAGAGTGGTCTTGGAGATGATCTACCTAGCTCACAATGATGAGTTTAAATCAATAGGTATGAAATTAAAACACATTTTTATTATAACTTGATTTATCATTCTTTTTCCTTGGAGGGTAAGTGCCTAATTACTTCACAAATTTTGTCACTTTCCACATACAAGATGTCAATTTAGCAGTTTTAACTGAGGAACCAAGACACCATATACGTAATATTATGAAACTCTACACTGGAGTGTCAGACTAAGATGAATATTTCAAAGAAAAAAACCTGGTTACACAATTCTTAATCTCTTCCTTACAACCAGGTTCTTAAAGAATCATGTCATTGGTGATTAAGAGAAGTTTGAAAGATATATTTTGGAGATAGCTATTGGTGAACTGTGAGTCAAATAATTCCCAAGTGTAAAGGATAATGAATGACTGACTTTTATCTCAAGATTAGTGAGACTGGCTTCCACAGAACTATGTGGAGAGCTTGATGTGTGTTTCCTGAAGTTAGGGTAATACTGTGGATACTGTTTGACACCTGCAGATAATCTAAAAGTGGAGAGGTGGGATGGCTAACTCTTCCAAATTTGGGAGCAAATAAAAGATAACAAAATTGGGCTCAGCTGTATTTCCCAGTTTGGACAAAAAAAATATATATATATTTCCCAGAGCCCAGAGCCCAGGTATGGGCCACATGAGTGAGAGAGGTGGCTTTAGGTTTTCTTGGATCATGTCCAAGAGGTCTGCCCATGGGCTAGAAACTTCAACGAAGAGAAGCCATGGAAGTCAGCAGATTCTTTGGGGCTGCTGAATAAGTGAGCAGCAAGAACTGAGCACAGTTCACCAAATGTGTCTGTTTATTAAATACTGAACATACTAATAATCACAGAGTTGAGCTTCAGTTCCTGTGTACATAGCTTGTCTAGTATGGGATTCTGATTTTGGTGGCAATTTTCTTTATTTGAAGAACTGCAAGGCTCATTTTCCCGCTACATTTTGCAACCTGATGGAATTATCTGAAATCTAAAAATATGTATCTCTCTAAAAAATACAATCCATTTGTCTTCACCCGTGATGGAGTTAGATGTTGCCATTTCTATTGTTAAAACTTCAAGCCAGATGTGTTTTGAATGAATTCTTGATTCACAATGGAAGTTGCTCACAGCATGAACTATGTGCTGCATTCACCACTGTTCTCTCAGATGTCTAATTTCAAAGACAAAAAGGACAAAACACTTTGTATTCGGTATAACCTTGAGAATCAATCCTAACAGTTAAATGTCAAATTGTTGAATTACTTGTTCTTATTATCTTCCAACTATTCCACATTCTTTTAATTGATCCGATGTTGTAAAGATAAACGCGCTGGGTTACATTAACACAGAACATAGCACAACATAATGCAATTTCATAAAGGATCTGCTGTAATTGCTTATCACACATGTCTGTGCATGACAGATAGAAACAACAATGGAGTAGGTGAAAAACATTTAAGCTAAACTTTACTACTGAAGCGATATGTAAATTCGGAGATACTTTTTGATCCACTTTGTCCAGGTGAAAATGCAGTGTGAATGACTGAATTTCTCAGATCTCCCTGGTTTTCCATTGGGCATGGTAGGGAATAACTGACAAAGGGGCTCACCTTCCCAATAATTAGAATGAATTGTGAGCATTTTAAGAAGGCAAACAACTGATTCAAACTAAAAGCTGTGCATAAGAAGAGGTCATTAAATTTCCTGTAGTCCTGTTACTGTATGATAAAAAGCGAAGTATCAAACTTGACCCTGCTATTAATATGAGGCACAACAAAACCTTAGGCATGAAAAAGATGTTGATCTTTTCAAATGCAAACAAATACACAGGTAGCTTAACAGAGAAGAAAACATAGGCAAAACATTCTCTGACATAAATCTCAGCAATGTTCTCCTAGGGCAGTCTATTAAGGCAATAGAAATAAAAACAAAAATAAACAAATGGGACCTAATTAAGCATATAAGCTTTTGCACAGCAAAGGAAACTATAAACAAAATGAAAAGACAACCTATGGAATGGGAGAAAACATTTGCAAATAGTGAGAATGACAAGAACTTAACTTCCAGAATATATAAACAGCTCATGGAACTCAATAATAACAACAACAAAAAACCCCCAAACAACCCAATCCAAAAATGGGCAGGAGACCTGAACAAACTTTCCTCCAGTGAAGACTTACAAATGGCTCATAGGCACATGAAAAAATGTTCAATATTGCTAATTACCAGGGAAATGCAAATCAAGACTACAATGAGGTATCACCTCACACCAGTCAGAATGGCCATCATTCAAAAGTACACGAGCGCTAAATGCTGGAGAGGCTGTGGAGAAAAGGGAACTGTCCCACACTGTTGGTGGGAATGCAGTTTGGTGCGGCCATTATAGAAAACCTTCTCTCACCTGCCCCTAACAATCACAATTCGACACTCTGATTCTATGAATTTCATTGTTTCAGATCACTAGAAATTACCACAACATTGTAAACCAACTATATTTCAATTTAAAAAAAAAGTTTAATGGGAATGGGTGGTAAAACATTCATTTAAGTTGAATATGAAATTTTAAGTTACTTATCAATTATGATTTTTCTATAAAATATGCAATTCAGAAAAAACTGCAATGCTTTATTGATTTTTCACTATCTTTGTTCTCATTACCTTATCAACTTGAGGATTCTCTATTCTGCAGATATTATATGAAGCATTTCAGTAATAATCTAATTCTTCTAAATTGACAAATTACGAGAATTTCATCAGAGAAGTTAAAAGGCTCACATAAAACTGATTCTATGATCAGTTCGTGACAGTGTTAATATAAAACAAAGGATTTTTGTCCTTATCCTAGGATTTTCAAATGTTGTAAAAGGTTGGAAGGCATGCATCCAAGGAATATAGGGGTATGATTTGAATAACACTTCCATGAGTATAAACTGTCTTTTAAAATAATACAAATCAATAAAATTTTATGCTCTAATTATAGAATACCACAATATGTTTAAACACCACATTCATCAACTCACATAGTTATCTTCTTTGTGTGTGTGTGTGGTCAGAACATTTAAGATCTACTCAATTAGCAACTTTCAAGTTAAAAAAAGAGAGTTCTTCCCTCTGGAGAACTCTTAAATATTCAGCATCTATTCAATGCCAGGCTCAGTCTTAAGTCATTTTGGCCCCTTCCTTCATGGAGAATTTTGGCGGAATATGGGAAGAAGCACAACTAAACGTATAGTAAGAATGTAACACAGTAGGCTACGGTTGGTGTTAGAGTATCAAGAGGGGCTGCTGACCTAACAACGTGAGAGGAAGGACAGCCCAGACATACGGAACTGTTCTGGGTCTTGAAACACTGGAAGTTGGTGAAGTGAGAAAAGAAAGGTATTCCAGGCTGAAGAAGTGCCACCACCCAGGCTTGGAAACAGGTCCATGTACTATGTGTGTTGTTTACTAGGCACTAAGTATACACACTATTCATTCACTCAAGAAATATTTGTTGAGTATATACAAATAGGCTAGGAAATCTTTAGCTACAAAGAACAACAAAATTCTCCTTGATGGATTTCAAGATTTTTTAATGTCAAATAAACTTTTGAACATGATACATCTTCAACCCAGACTAACCTGGTGGCTTTAACAATGCTAACCAGTACCGGGATTCACTCCTCCTTTCTTCCCCGCCATCTCTGCTAACTCTCCTCATGAACTCAAGAAGGAATCGAAAGAGGTACTATTTCTTTTCATGTATCAGATTTTAAGAGCAAGGTTTTTTTTTTCTTTGAAGTCCTCAAACAGATTCTCAAGTGTCAGTGGAAAGAATGCGTCACATGTCAACCCCAAGCCAGTCACCTGCCAGGGGAGCTGGATGATAATGATTGACTTAGATCAACTAAGAATTACCCTAGGAGCTGAAGTGAGGGATGTAATTCCTTGAGTCACATGTGGATGCAGTGCACACCTGCACCAAGGGGGTCTCTGATAGTAAGGAAAGGTAGGAAACGGATGTCAGACAGACCACCTTTAGTACCTACTCTGCATCAACCAGCTATTTGCCAGGCATGATGCTTGATGCTAGGAAGGTAATGTTGAGCCAAATACATCATTTCTGACCCCAGGGAGCTTAGAAAATGCTGAGTAAGTTATTTAAAAACCACACAAATAATGACAAATAACAATAAATGTTTATTTTTTCAAGAAAATGTGTAAGGAGATGTAAGAGCGTTTAATGGTAGGCTTTATTTAATATGGTGTGTCAAGTAAGGTTTCTATGAGGAAATGCATTTTAGCTATAATTTGAAGTCTAAGTCTGAGAAAGGAAGTAAAGGGTAGACAATTTAAGGGAAAGTACATTCCTGACAAAGGAAACAGCATGTGCATAGGCTATGGGGCACTTGCTATTGCGTACAGCACTTCTGAGGTATGGAATAGACTTAACCATATGACCCAGGAATCCCGCTCCTGAGCATATATCCAGAAGGAACCCTACTTCAAAAAGACACCTGCACCCCAACGTTCACAGCAGCACTATTTACAATAGCTAAGACATGGAAACAGCCTAAATGTCCATCAACAGATGACTGGATAAAGAAGATGTGGTATATTTATACAATGGAGTACCATTCAGCCATAAAAAGTTTAACACCATTTGCAGCAACATGGATGCACCTGGAGAATGTCATTCTAAGTGAAGTAAGCCAAAAAGAGAAAGGAAAAAAACCATATGATATCAAAAAAGAACAAATAGAAAACAGAAGCAGACTCACAGACGTAGAATACAAACTTGTGGTTGCCAGGGGGATGTGGGGTGGGAAGGGACAGACTGGGAGTTCAAAATTTGTAGATACTGACAGGCATATGTATAACAGATAAATAAGATTATACTGTACAGCACAGGGAAATATATACAAGATCTTGTGGTAGCTCACAGCGAAAAAGAATGTGACAATGAATATATGTATGTTCATGTATAACTGAAAAATTGTGCTCTACACTGGAAATTGACACAACATTGTAAACTGACTATAACTCAATAAAAAAAACTGTAAAAAAAAAAAAAGAATTCCAGTGTGAATTCAAAAGAAGTAATTGAAACAGCTCATCAATAAGTTTCTTCCTTTTCTTATAAAAGCATTTCATTTGTGGTCTTACCCTCATTTCACCTGCGCTGTATATCCAGGCATCAAGATAATAAGGAAATGGAAGTGTGAATGGAAGAAACTCTGCTGGCAGCATATTAGATTCTTAACCATAAACGTCGTTATACCTTGTGCCGTGTATCAGTCTTTCCTATAGATCAACTTCTGCAGTGATGCTTCTTAGAACACAAAATACCGCAAAGCATCTGCCATTCTCAAGGATGTAGAGTCGAGTCAGAATTTAAATAGGTTACATCTCTTTGAATGCTGTTTGGTGTGATGAAGCAGCAGGAGCATCTCCTGGTGTCAATGCTGGATGGGGTGGGGGGGCTGGCAGTAGGACTGTTGTTGTCCACTGTGGATGGTGACCAGATATCAGCAAAAAGAGTATTACTGTGATTGAGATTAAGAAGAAAGAAAGATAAAATTATGTTAAAACTTAGTGACAAAACATTTAGAATATATTACAAAGGTTACATTTAAAAAAAGTTTGCAAAGAGAAGAAAATGTCAGTTTTAAAATGATGTAAAACAAAAAGTATCTTACTTTAAACTTCGTGATCTATTCTGATTCCTGATCTTTAAATAGAAGATTTCTGGAAGAAACAAACGCATGTAGAGATTTTTTTTTTTAATGAATCTTTTGTCAAATTACTTTTGTCTTCTGTTTGCTTCAATTTTCTCACACATGAAGAAACTGAGTTCAAATGATGATACAGATTTTGTGCATCAGGGAACAAAATTTCCAGTCACTTGAAACGAAAAAGAAAGAAAAGAATGAAATCCTCTTTAGCATGATTAGAAGCCTACAGTAAAAGACCCAACAAAGGAAGAAGAAAAGTAGGGAGATGAGAAAAGGAAAGAGAGGATTAAACAAAAAGCCCAGGGAGGAAGCCACATAGTGTCACGCTTACTCCTGAAACGGCACCTCACACGTCAACATCAGCTAGGACAGGGAAGGTAATTTCAGGGTCTCTCAACACACAGAGGCACTGTTGGAACAAAATCAGTGAGATCTGTATCAACAGCGTAGGTGCAGTGCTTTGTATACACTGTGAGAGATTCTTTTTTTTTTTTTTTTTTTAAGTAAGTTGATCTAAACAAGGCCTGCCAGCTATTCACAGGCTCTGTTACATGAGTGCTGCTTTGAAGCGTGACACAGGTGCTTGGAAGTGTGGGTCTCAGAGGGCAGTTTATTTGGGGATTATCATTTAAACTTTGTTTTTCTCTGTTCTCAAGAATGACAGTGGTGCAGAGTAGGTGGCTGAAGGAGAAATAGAGAATGAGGATGAAACTTTACTGTCATTCAGAGGACAGACATGGTGAAAATTTAGTGAGTTCCACTGTCTAAACTTTTACCTTTATCTCTGACTTTTCTTGTTTCATTAATGGTTTCTAAATAGATTATGACAAACCAATCCTTTTGCTCTTCCTCTTGTTATTTCTTAAGAGGCCACAGTGCTTTTTTAAGTAGCTCTGTGGTTACCCTGAGTACTCTGAAGCTTTCAGCATGTTGAATGAGCACTTCACACAACATAAATTCCCAAAGCAAAGGGCCACAGGATCCACTGCATTTACCTAATGTGTGTATCAGTCAGGGAATGAATAAAAACAGAACCAAGATGAATGATACAGAGTAAGTGATTTATTACAAGAGTTAGATCTTAAGTAACTGTGGGAGTTGGTGGATTGGTATCTGTGGGCTAATGTCTCTATGCATAATGTTCAACCTGAGTCACTATAGCTTAGCGAGGAAGTAATAAAAAAAAAAATACAAGCTGGATATGGAAAATAATAAGGGCAAAACAGAACCCAAAAGGATAAAACAGAACTCACACCTGCCTTGCACTTCCTCCAACTTTGATGCTATGGGTGACCTGTTAAGAAAGATGCTGCCTCAACATCAAAAACACAAACAGCCTGATTAAAAAACAAGCAGAGGATCTGAATAAGCATTTTATTAAAAAAGACACACAGATAGCCAACAGGCACAAGAAAAGACGTTTAACATCACTAATCGTATGGGAAATGCAAATTAAAACCACAGTGAGCTATCATGGCACACCTGTCAGAATGATTATTTCAAAAAAAAAAAAAAAAACAACACAAACAAGTGTTGGTGAAGATGTAGAGAAAACGGAACCAACATGTACTGTTGGTGGGAATGTGAACTGGTCCAGCCACTATGGAACACAGTATGAATATTCTTCAAAAAATTAGAAACAGAACTACCAGATGATCTAGCAATTCTACTCCTAGGTATTTATCCAAAGAAAACAAAAACACTAATTTGAAAAGATACAAGTACCCCTATGTTCACTGCAGCATTATTTACAACAGCCACAATACGGTGCCCAGCAAAAGACGACTGGATGAAGAAGATGTGGTGTACATGTACAATGGAATACCACTCAGTTATGAAAAAGAACGAAATCTTGCCATTTGCAACGACATGGCGGAACCTAGAGGTATTACGCTAAGTGAAATGAATCAGACGAAGACTAATGCTGTACGATTTCAATTATATGTGGGATCTAAAAAACAAAACAAATGAACATGACAAAAAAATAAAATAGTTATAGATACAAAGAACAAACAGGTGGTTGCCAGAGGGGAGGAGGATGGAGAAAGGAAAGAAACAGGTAAGGGAGATTAAGAGATACAAACTTCCAAGTGTAAAATAAATGAGTCATACATATGAAATGTAGAGTGTGGGGAATATAGTCAATAACTATTAATATCTTTGTATGGTGACCCATCATAACTAGACTTATCATGGTGATCCTTTTGAAACATAGAGAAACATCAAATCACTATGCTGTATAAAAGAAACTAACACAGCGTTGTAGGTCAATTACACTTCAAAAACAAACAAACAAATAGAAAAAGAGATCAGATTTGTGGTTATCAGAGGCAAAGGGTGAGGAGAAGGGGAATTGGATGAAGGCAGTTAAAAGGTAAAGATTTCTAGTTATAAGATAAATAAGCCCTAAGGATGTAATGTACAACACAATAAATATAATTAACACCGATGTATGTTATATATGAAAGTTAAGAGAGTAAGTCTAAGAGTTCTCATCACAAAAAAAAGCTTTTTTTCCATTTCTTTAACTTTGTATCCAGATGAGATGACGGATGTTCACTAAACTTATTCTGATAATCACTTCACGATATACGTATGTCAAATCATCGTGCTGTGCGCCTTAAAGTTACACAGTGCTGTGTATCAATTATGTCTCAATAAAACTGGAAGGGAGGGAGACAAAAAAATAAACACATACATACATAAATACATAAATAAAAGATACATACATACATACATACATATTCTGCTCCCCTTCAACACAGAGCTACACATGCACTTGGCCTCGGACTCAGAGAAGTTGAAGAAGGAGATCTGGCAGGATCTGCCTTACACCAAAGAGATGATCTATCGAATCAGTGACAACGTGCCATAGCTACTGTGGCACCCTACACACGTCTTCAGAGTGTAACAGGACACAGCTGCTGCTTCTTTCTGCCTTCCTAAAAGCATCTGAATGCTTCTTACGACAATGCTAACACAGAACCACACAGTGAAGACAGTCTGGGGAAATGCGGTACTAGCTTAGCTAAACTGGTACAGCACTCATTCTCTCAAGTCCACTTCCTGGTAAACATGCATTCTTTTAACTTCCAAATAAAGAGAAGAACTGACTGTGGCTTTGCCTAACATGCTGAAAGTGCTCCTCGTGCAACTGAAAATACACTAAGCATGGTCCCCAAAGAGGCAGTTTCTTTCCAAAAGAGAGATCTTCTAGATGAGTTGTACCCTTAGGCATCTTATAACTTAACAGTGAGATTACACGATAAACTACTATCAGTACATTTTATGTTAGATGGCAGGGGAATGGCAGAAGAGAAGAAATAACTGATTCATTCATGCTCGGATAGTACATCACGACTAGAAAGAAATACTCGTAACTGTGGCAGTGCATGCTTCTGCAACTGGTCATGGCCAAAGTTCTTCCACAAGCCATTCCATATTCCCTTGGCTAGTCATGATTTCTTGCATGGTGGATTGACTGCCTCAAACCTTTATTCTTGAAGACTCTGGGTCATCAGAAGTTCTGTAAGATTAGACTGTGGTAGTTTTGTATTGACTTTAATCAGAAAACATGTGGATTCTAAGAGGCAGCCTAGGGATATCCTGAATTCCAGACATGTCCTTCCTCAGTCATATTGTATACCAGTAACTCAACACCCTTTGACAGTTAGGATACATGACCTCAGCCCTAACCTTTGCCTGATGATGATTCACTAGCGTTAAGACACAAAGCAGCTATTAGAGTTTCAACTCTAAGTTTAATGAAACTATTGGCTTATCCCCTGGTGGAATCATTTTCCCCTGGGCACTAAGACCTCAAGACCAGCAGCGTCCAAAATGGTAGGGACAGGAAGAAAACATTCTCACAGGAGATGACGGTAAGAAAGGACACACTCCTTGGACTTATAAATCTTGGCTATGGTTGAAAAAAAAAAGTCACCATAAATTAACCACTGATTTACAGCATATGTTCCATCCAGGGCAACATAACCATAGTGTAACACCATAACCTAGACTTCAACAGGCCAGCTCACTGTCTGTCAGGCAAACTGCTTCAAGATGATGGGTAAAACGGTAGAAGAAGCAAATTCTATGAACATGATCTTCACTTGCTGTAAAGTGTTGCCTGGTAACAGTCAGTTAGCCATCCTGTATGTCCATGAATTTTGGCAAAAGCATCATAGGCAAAGAAAGCAAATCCAGACCCCAAGTAAGTATCTGTTCTAGAGAGAAGAATAGAAGTGTCGCTCCTTCCATGGTAGAAATAGTCCAGTGTAACTGACGTGACACATTGTGCTTGGCTAATTCTTTCAGGAATGGAGCCACAGTGGGATTCTGTTGGCTTCTTTTAGCAAGTTGACCACTTAGCAATATTTATAGTCAGATTAGCTTTAGCAAGTGGAAGACGGCGGTGTTGAATCCATAATTAAGCTCTATCCCTGATGCCATGACCGCTTTATTCATGGATTCACTGAAAAAAGAGAAAAAAAAAAAAACCTGGGTTGGCTGGAGTGAGAGGCTGACTAGCATGTGCAGAATGAGTCTTCTTGTTCACCTAATTATGAAAACTCTGTTCTGCTAAGAGACTGCTACTTGGTGAGCCTTCACGAGTGGCCTCATACTCTGATGACTCATAGAGGTCTATCTCCATAAAGATTTCCCCCGTCATACGTATCACCAATTTTCAATTATCTTCTTTACAATTTCAAACCATTCAACCAAACCACTAGCCTCTGTTCAAGAATATTTGTAGATCTCTAACTCTGGCCATCTCTTCTTCTAGGAAAAATGAAAAACCAAGCACACTGCTTGAAATTCTGTCCACTGGGAAATTTGCCATCATCACTGTCTTTTAAGGCCACCCTGCAGTAGGGCTACAAAGCTGCAGACAACTATTTTTGTGTAGTACATATTGTCCAGTATCATCTGTAGATAAAAATGTAACTTTTTTCCTTAGTTAACTGATAACATGGAACTCCCCAAGAGGCCATAGTGTATGCTGAGAAGTAGAAAGCAACATACCAGGGCTACAGACCTATTTGAGATGGACTTCAGCTAAAATTCTCTTGATAATTGACTTTCATAAATCCCAACTATGATTGGTGGACCATGGTGAAATTTTAGACCTTCAGGTATTAGTGTCAGTTCAAAACTTCTTCTGTAATCACCCTAAATCATGGTAATCTCTATCCTCCATGTAAAGACTCTGAGAAACGGCTTCAGGTAACATAGGAGAAGGCTAGGAGGAAGATAAAATGTTGGCTGTGTAGCATGGTCTTTCCTCTAAGGTACTGAATCTCTATTTCATTCAAAGAACTCTGGGCCCATGAAATGGCTTAATCAGGGAACTGGTTGAGTAGCCAAAATGCCTTATGGTAGTAATTCAAGTCAGATTTCTATTCACTAGATCTAAAGCTTTTCAACTCACACAGATCAGTGAAATCTTTAATAGAATGTCCATCTGTAGAAACATGGTGCAATAAAACTATTTTAGATTACTGCTTTGACTCTGTTTCGCCATTAAATCAACAGCACCTATATGTCTTGATAATTTAGAGCCTCCACCTGGCTATAGGCATTTTGGGATCTCATCATCCCTATAGCATACATGGGCCCTGACAGTGGCATTGCTCATTTTTATTTCAGAGAAATTTCAGAGAATAACCACAAAAGCTCTTCAAGAATAAAGATCTATATAACACAGCTCTTCAAAACTCCCCTCATTGACAAGTACCTTCTGGACCCTCCTGGAGGTATATACTAAGGGCCTAGCAGCTAAATCCTAATTAGCATTCCAATCTCCTTAAAACCTTTGGATAACTTCCTCTACAGTATTCTCCAGAAGTTCTGGAAATTTGATTTTCTCCATTGTAGGGCACATTTGGGTTCACACATCAGTCAACATAAAACTGTCAGAGCCACTCCTTTTGACTTGAGCTAACAGATTCAATTGAGAATCTCACATCAATAAACTCAGCCCAACCAAATATTATATTCTTTCCAACTGAACCCAACACCCTTAAGAACCATGTCCTAGTCTTTTGAGGAATCTCCATACTGTTTTTCACAGTGGCTGCACCAAACTGCATTCCCACCAGCAGCGTAGGAGGGTTCCCCTTTCTCCACAGGCTCTCCAGCATTTGTCATTTGTGGATTTTTGAATGATGGCCACTCTGACTGGTGTGAGGTGATACCTCATTGTAGTTTTGATTTGCATTTCTCTGATAATTAGTGATATGGAGCATTTTTTACCATATGACCCACGAATCCTGCTCCAGGGCATATATCCAGAAGGAACCCTACTTCAGGATGACACCTGCACCCCAATGTTCATAGCAGCACTATTTACAATAGCCAAGACATGGAAACAGCCTAAATGTCCATCAACGGATGACTGGATAAAGAAGATGTGGTATATTTATACAATGGAATACTACTCAGCCATAAAAACTGACAACATAACGCCATTTGCAGCAACATGGATGCACGTGGAGAATGTCATTCTAAGTGAAGTAAAACAGAAAGAGAAAGAAAAATACCATATGAGATTGCTCATATGTGAAATCTAAAAAGCAAAAAACAAAAACAAAAACAAAGCATAAATACAAAACAGAAATAGACTCACAGACATAGAATACAAACTTGTGGTTGCCAAGGGGGCGGAGGGTGCGAAGGGATACATGAGATTTCAAAATTGTAGAACAGATAAACAAGATTATACTGTATAGCACAGGGAAATATATACAAGATCTTATGGTAGCTCACAGAGAAAAAAATGTCTTAATGAATATATATATGTTCATGTATGACTGAAAAATTGTGCTCTACACTGGAATTTGACACAACATTGTAAAATGATTATAAATCAATAAAAAAAATTTTTAAAAAAGGAAAAAAAAAAAAGAACCATTTTCACATATTCTTCCCTATATATATGTGTATTTCTTTTGCCAAAAAGTTTTGTCATAAACTGGGAAAATAATGCAATTATATTGGTGTGACCTATAGTACTGCTTGTTCATACTTTGTAACTCATTCTCTGGGACCAGGACCAACTGGGACTTAAATCTAGTTGTATATCTAGAAGCTATGATCTTCCTGAAGAGGAATCAACAGTCCCTTAAACGCATGCATTACAAGATCTCTAGGCAAATGAAGACTAACTTCTGAGATAGAAGGGAGGGCTACTCTTACTAAGAAGTGAGACTCAGTAGAATTTAAGGAATTAAGGTCCTCAGCTACATGGAAATCTGCCTATATGTTCCCATTCCAATTTTCAGAAACCAAACCCTTCCCAATTAATGCCCTACATCTAATATAATATGAGCAGGGGAATTGAATTTGCATTGTAAGTCAGATAACTGCAGGAGCAGATTTTGCTTTAGTTTTCAAAAATCTCAACCATGTAGCTGTAAGAAGTAAGGCTTTCTTATGGGGCAGTCACTGAGATTTTCTGATCCCTTGAACCTGAGTTGAGGATTTATAGTCCTGAGCTCATCACTTTATTTCTACAAGTTCTCCACTGTATTTATAAGCAACCAACCAACTCATTTTTACTGCTTATTTTCACTAAAATGTTTCATGGCAGCAACTGTTTGTCATGCACTCTTTCTCCTTCTCCTTCTAGGTGCTTGGATACAGGCATCCAAGGTGATAATTCTAGGTAACTCTGTCACCACCACATGCCAAGACTAGCAGAGCCTACTTTATAGATGGAAACAATGCAAGATGGAAACTGAAGCAGTTTGGAAGTCATGTTTCATTGTTTTTATTCCTACTGTTAAGTGGACAACAAGGATGTAGGGGCCATTCTAAAGACCAGCACAGAATTCCATACTTAAGATAACTCATCCAGTGGAATACTGATTTATTTCTCATGAAAATAGAACATTCAGATAGACTACTGATTAGTTTAACTTGTTCCATCAGCTACAGAGCTCAAACTCAGCACTTATTTTTACACCTAAATAAAATTATCTCTTTCATGTGTTAATTTTTGTGTCAGCTTGGTCTAAATGCCTTAAGAAAAGTAGGTCTTCTGTCCTTTAACAATTAAGGAAAAAAGGCTGCTATTTGGTCCCAGTTACACCTAACTAGAAAGAGGCTGATTAGGAATGTTACAGGGCACCTGCTGTTAAGTAAAACCGTGGATTCCTATTGCCTTGCCTTTTGAGTCATATAGTTAGTAAACACTCGCTTTTATTTTTTTTCAAATATAGCATTTAGAGAGACCACAGATTTTAAAACATGGGAATGGTCATAAGTTAAAAAAAGGAGAGAGGGAAAAACAAAAAACAAAAAACCAGTAACAAGATTGACACCAGTCAGGAAAGTCTTCAAAACAGAATGATCTTTCGGCAGCATTGTCAGTTTCATTGTTCTGAAATAAATGGGGGTCTATCACTGAGACGGCAGAGAAACACTTCATTATCCCCATGAGTCCTGGATGAGTGAGTAGGTATGTGTGCATAAATGGATGGGTGGAGTACACTGGATATTGCTCTGTTTGCTGTTAAATTTCTAGGGGCATAGTGAAATGCTAGCTGGGCAATCTCTGATGCAGCCAGCAGAGTAAGTGCGGCTAGTTGGGGAGACAGGGAAATTCTGCTGCCTGTCGTTATTCTCCACTGGTTCAGAACAGAAGAAATCAGCTAGAAGTCACAGGGGGAAACTGAAGCACTAAATTTTATTTGATTTCAAAGTTGGGGAAAAAAAATAAAGTGTTAGTCACAGAGAGAGGAAGAGCATACAGAATTCAGAGTGGTTACGCCAAAAAAGACGTGGGAGATTACTGAGGCCAGTGAAGATGAGGGCCACCAGGCACCGTTAAAAGGATATTTTGTCTAATTTAGTGGAGGTATATAATTCCAAGACTTCTGAGCTTTAAAAAATGTTTAAGTTTAATTTACAAGTAGTCAAACTAAACTACTAGAACAAAAAATTTCTTTAGTATTATGTATCTCAAAGAATGTGTACATCAGAAATAACTGAATAAACAGGTGGATTCATGGAAGAAACAATTTCACATTTTTTGACAGGTAGTCTTGATATTAAGCTCATTACCTCTAGGGTCAGATTAATTTGAGTTTGAATCCTAGCTATATACTTCCTACTAGCTATGTGACCTGGGTAATTGCCTTAACTTCCTTATTTCCCACTGGAAATACTGGTGGTTAATGGATACACTGTCCATTAGAGTCACTGTAAAGGTTAAATAAGCAAATGCATATGGAGAACTTAACTCTGTGCATATTAAATACATTCCAACCCAACCCTCACCTTTGTTCGGACCCAAACCTTAGTATTTACATATGTGGTTGATCTTCCTGCCCTCCGTTCGCTACTAATGAGATGATTTTTTAGTTAAATGTTTTAATATATTATAAATTGATGTTTATCCTGTATCCTAGTAACATTCACATAAACCCAGGAGGCACAGTCATCCAATAAGCAACAAGCATCAAACCTTTCAAGAAGCCATTTATCCGTTACTGGGTTTAAAGCTTCCTCTGCCATTATCTCAGAAATCTCAGATCTCCTCTCACTCAGACAGTCAATGTCCTCTCAGTCAGGGAGTAACTGACACTTCAACAAAATCTCTTCCATTCTGATCTTCCCTTTATGAGAAGTGATTGTTTCATATTATCTGTGCTGGGGTATAAAATTTTTATTAATTTTTGGAATAAATGCTTGCCATGCACACAGTGAATAAGTCTCAGAGAAGGTACTTGTTTAAGAAATATGGCTGTGACTCCCTGGGCATCTGAGCATTTACTGGATTAAGTAGCTGGGCTTCAAACATTTCAGATTAGATACATAATTGTATATGAATAGAATTATTCAACCTGCGACTTTAGTACAACAGAAGGTTTTACTGACAAAACCTGAGTCCATACTTGATAATAAGATCATATGTTGGGCACAAGGCATACATATATTCCACAGAGCTATTCTGTCCAATACAGTAGTCACTAGTCCAGTGAGGCTATTGAGTACTTTTGAAATGTGTCTAGTCCAACTGAGATGTGCTCTAAGTATAACATACCCTTCAGATTATGAAGACTCAATTGAAAAAATAATCTCAATAATTTTTACTATTTATTACATGTTGAAATAATATTTTTATCTTGTTGAATTAAAATATGTTGTTAAAATCAATGTTTTTTCTTTTTTCTAAGATGTGGCTACTATTAAATTTAATATTACATATGTGGTTATCATTGTATTTCCATGGAACAGTGATATTCTGGAGACTAAAAAGTAGATTCTGATAGCAATTGTAATTTCTCATTCACTTAAGGCCTTAAGAGAACACTTAAGCATTATAGCCAAGAACAGTTTTGATGTATGAGTCCTCCAATTCTGTCTTTCTAACCTGAAAACTCTTTCCTTCAATCTTTTCTATATTTATACTATCTTTAAAAGATCAGGTTTTTTTTCATGCAAAATAGGTAAAGAATAATTGTTTTAACAGTTTTAACCTTTGCTGATAGGATAGGCTATTTTCTACTTAAATGAAGGAAGAACTGAAAATCAAATTCCCCCATTTGGGACTGCTATGGCATTTCTGTAAAATAACAGGTTAAGTTCTCTTACGTAGATGAGATGTGGGAAGTCTTCTATTTACTCTTCTTGCCAACACTGTTACCACCATCACTATGGTACCTCCATCACTTACAATAATATCTTTCATGCCTTAGGTATATAAGAACTTACTGTGCTAAGTACTGTAGATCCATCATCTTACAATACTGTAAGGTATTAACTCCATTTTATAGGAAAATAGAAACAAATAATTTGCTCAAGATCACAAAACTAATAAATAATAGAGACAAAAATCTGCTTGTAAAACCTGTGCCTTTAACAACTGTGATTTACTGTCCAATATTATCGTGGCAATAAAAGTGCTACCTGAGATACCACTCAAACTTCTGAGAAGACTGAATAATCAAATTATCAATTATAATTATGCTTCCATTATTAATGCCTGATTGTACATCATTAAAAAGTTCTATTATATTTCTATTGTCCTATGAAAAATCATTCTAATTGTTTAAAATATATTTATGTAACTCTCCTGCTTAATTCACTTATTCACCCAGCCAGTATCTTCTGAAGGCAGCACTATAGCATTTCCGATACACAGTTCATTTCCCAGAGAAGGATGTTTGCTGCTATAGTTCCTACTCACTAAATTCTAACTGTGCTTCCCTACTCATTGTAAGGACTAAAGACTCTCCCATGCATTTCCATGTAGCATGGTAGACGGGGAGGGAGGGAGCAGAGTATGTCTGTGGCTGACTACCACTGAACATCTGATTCAAATGTTCATATTTAACCAAAGCCTTGTATTCATATCCTTGCCATTACAGCTTAATATTTCCCTATGAATAGGAATCCACACCCCCCCTTTCTTCCCCTCTCCCCTCCCACAGGTATGACTTAGCTGGCTCTCTCCATTTCCATTTTACAAAGTAGTCTCAATCGGATCCTCCTGGAAAAATCTCCATTTATATTTTTAGATGTCTGCTTTACTTTTTGTTTTGAAACTATTAAAAACTTACAGAAAGAACTTACAGAAACTTCCAAAGAATAGAACACTTCAATTATATACTTTTCCGGAACCATTTATGGGTAATTTGCTGATATAATGCCCCACTGCTCCAGATTATTCACCTATAATTTTCTACGTATAAGGCGACCATCCTATAAAACCACAACACAACTATCAAAATCCGTTAATTATCATTATGTATAAGGTTATTTTCTAAAGATGGTTGAAACTCAGTATCTCTTCCATGTCACATGCTCTTATAAAGTGAGTTTCACACTCCTCAGGGAATGTTAAGGTTTCAGCCTGGGGGAGGAGGAAGTGGAGGAGTCTTTAGCCCCTGTCCTTGAATCTGCATGGGCCCTGTGACTTCTGAAGCTAATTCAGAAGTGGTGACAGATCTGTCTGATTCTCCTGGCACAACCACTATTGGGACTGAGGCACCACGCTGTGAGGAAGTTTAAGTGTTGACATGGACAGTCCACAGTAAAGTCTGGGTTCTGGGCCAATGATCAGAATCAACCACCAGACACGTGAATAAATAAGGCTTCAGATGATTCCTGCTACCAGCCAGCAAGTCTTTTCAGCTGAAACTCCTGGTATCATGGAGCAGAAGGAAATCATCTCCACGAACCCTTTCCAAGTTCCTAACGCACAGAATCTGTGAGCATGGAAAATCATTATTGTTGTACGCCACAAAGTTAAGAGTAATTTCAAATGCAGGAACAGATAATTAGCACAGTACATTACAATCATCTGATCCTGAAACCCAATTCAAGTTTTGCCAAACATCCTCTTAGAAAATCCTTTCTAATAAAGGATTCAGTTCAGAAAGTGTTATATTCATTTATTAACCTCCTTCGATATGAAACAGTTCCTCAGTCTTTTTTTGTTTGTATATTTCATGATATTAATGTTTTTGAGGATTATAGGCCTGTTATTTTACAGAATTCTCTTAGACTTAGGTTTGTCTGAGATTTCCTTTTGATTGTATTCAGGTTATGCATCTTTAGCAAGAATACCACAGGAGTGAGGTGTTTTTCTCCTTCATTTCTATCAGCTAGCACACAAATTTAACTTGTTCCATTACTGGAAGTATTCACTTTGATACTCAATTAATGTGGTGTCTGTCAGGTTTCAACACTTTCTTTTGTAATTAGTAAGTGTTTTGTTGGAAGATACTCTGATACTATATACATGTCCTTTTTATCATCAAACATTTATTCATTTAGTTTTTACATAAATATAGACACATGATTCTTACTTTATGCTATGAGATAATACATTATCATTTTATCTTCATGCCCAAATTGTCCCAGATTTGGTCTGTGTAATAATCTCCTTTAAACTGGGTGCTGTGCCCTTGTGATATCTATCATCCATTGATATGTTATGTTTTATTTCTCAAAATTAAGGAAATTTTCTATCTTCTCACACAGTAAGATGTTCAGGTTCATCTTGCACTTCTCTGCCCTACTTTTAGAATCAATAATTTCTCCAAGGAGTCCTAGTCACATTTAGTAAAGAATGGTGTTTAAAAACAACGTCTGGTCACTAAGTGTGTTTGTGTTTTATGCAAACCTGCACACACAGTCTCTTTCCTGGCTTTGACAACTTCAATTCCCTACTACTGCCCACTAATGCATTTCTCCAAGACTAAAATAATATGTGTACATGCATATATGTAAGATATCTTAACTTTTTTCTCTTTAGTAAACAGTCTTTTTGTAAATGAACATTTCCAATCTTTTGTCCTAACTCTGTTACTTGAAAGGAATAATGCTGTTCATTCATTAATTTATAGACATTATAACTCTGTCCAGGCCAAATATAAACACACACACACACACACACACACACACACACACACACACATTTTACGCCACAGATCACTTCACTGACAAACTAAAGAATGCTTGGTTAAATATATTTTGAAACCTGAAATCCCGTGAGAGTCAATTGTGCAAATCTGTTTTATGTGATAATTGACTATGAAAAACCTGAATTACAACAGTATAGAATGATTTGGAATTTTATTTAGACAGTCCCCTGTGTCAAATAAGAGGGAGTTAGATTTATTCAATGGAATGTTAATTTTCATAAAAATGCAGGTTCTTAACTAAGCCATATCTTCTAACACAATTCAGGATAGGGTTTTGAATACAGATAAACCTTAGTGGAGATGATATAAATAATCAAAGATTAATGAGCAGAATTTTGTATCAAAAATAGTGTTAGGTATTGGGAACACATAGATTTAAGACACATTCCCTATCTTGAGGAGTCTGCTGTCTAGTGAGGAAAGCAGCTATATTAATAAGGAAAATACAGTGTGATGAAGGCAATAGCAGTGATGGTCACATGATGAGCAGATGCATAGGTGTCCGTCCCCACTAGTGAGCAGAGGATGCAACTGGTAGGAAAGGACTCCCATCTTGCTCCTTGAAGCAGACCAGGCAAGGTAGGAATCCACCTGCAGAACACACTCTTTCAAGCAGCTTTGCTACTTTGGGAGTATTTTTAATCCAAGGGGATGGATTATAAACACAGCTAAGTTGCAGAAGCAGAGGTATTTTCAAGAGCAGCCAAGTTCACAGCAAGCAGAATAATGTCAAGGTCTGAGCTAGTCTCTGAAGAGCTGCTGTGTTCCTAGATTTAAAAACCAGAGCTTTTAAACCCTTCAAATTATGACTGTGTGTTAAAAAAGAGAGAAAGCAAAAAATGGCATGATTTCCTTATCCTAAAAACCGGCCATACTACAATAATTTACTCCTATCTCCTGCTGACATGATACATCTTCAGAACATACCATTTAAGGTTAATTTACTTATATTTCTATACTGGCAGAGGTGTAACATACTGTGCTTTTTAAAAAGTCTGCAAAATTTATCATGCTGGCTCTTTATATTTATGGAACAAGGTGGGAAATATAATTAACAGTTCTCTTTTTTTCCATATTGCTTTTTTAAATATCATATTTCTTTAAACCATTTACAGATTACACATTGCTTCAATTTTGTCTATCTTCTGAGAGTGTAGGCTGTATTTAGACTGATTATGTTTTAGTGCATTCTAAGATAGTAGGAAGCCAAAATGTCTTCCACATCATGTTAAGTCATAAATTTATTCAAGGCTGCAGATAACTTTTTTTAAAATAGTTGTTTCATTTCATTATACTGAGTCCTAGGACAAACATCATGGGATAAACATACTGTAAATATTTACATTTCTTCACAATAATGGGAATCACAAGGCTAAATCCCTATGTATTGCTCTAAATATTTATCCTCATGTGCTAGCAAATGCGCTCAAGGACAAGAGCAATCACTGAGGTGTTCACAAATAATAAGAGCTGCTTAATCTAGGAAAGTAGATAGCTCCCACGTGCAACAGGAAAATGCAGGAAAAAAAAAGAAATCGAGTGGTGTCCCACCAAGTTTTCTGCACAGACATACATACACATAAATAATTATATATATAGTTATATGTTCATAATACAATTAATTTCATTTTATTACATATATAGCTCACAAATGTCTGAGGACATCAAGGGACAGTTTTAACTCCTGCTACTTGTAAAGGACATGGTAAGATGGGAAGTCAGGATAAACTACAGTCCTTAAAACTGAGAGTGAGAGACTTAAGTCACCCTCAGAAAGTACCTCTAACTCCATGAAATGTCCTGGCAACAGAGAGAAAACTGTTTTCCTTCTTCCTTTAATCAGGCAGCTGATTAACACTGACATCTTAAAATCTCTTTCTTTATTGTGCCAGTTTACAATTACAGCTCGTTTTCTGTTGTTATTCCCAGTATACTTGACCTGTTCCTTTAATAAGAAGGTTCTCCGACCTTAAGCCAGTCTTCTGTTTCTCCCCCAATCTACTTCACCCAAGTAATTTTCACTTTGTTTTCTGTTTATAGCAATATTTATGGACTACCACTTCAAATACATGTTCATATCAATTTTCTTGAATTTTTCTGGATCAGTGCAAGACCAAACTTAGACAGAAATAACTGAAAGAAAAAAATAGTATCTGAAGATTCTGTACCTTAACATATAAACTTATAATTAATAAAAGCAGACATAGCTCTGATACAAAAATATATTCAAATACTAGAGAAGAATGTGTAAACCGAACATCACAGATATAAATTTCAGCAAATGACAGAAAACAAGTTAATAAAGAAGGGGAACATCTGAACTAGACCCTGATGATGATGACACGTATCTCAGTCACGTCTGCCTTACAGTTTCATGAGACGTTTATAATGAAGGGTTTGAGTATTTTAATCGCATAATCTCGTAACATTAAAACTAAACAGTGTTTGCAGTTGCTGTTATCTGCGTGTGTAGGAATGTGTCTGTGTGTGTGTGTATATGTATTTCTGAATATATATTACACGTATATAAATACGCAGCATAACCAAACACTTGAATGAATAAATACACATAATACAGATATCCTACAAATCTCTTGAATCTTTTTCCAGTACCATCAAGAAGAGATTCTTAATCCGATGGACTCTGTGGCTATTTTCACACAACGTTTAAAGCTTAACGCCGGCAGGTCAACTAAGCAGCACGTCTTAAAGAGGATCACTGCCTGAGGGCACTCTTGTTATCCACCCATAGACTGTATCATGCTTTTTATTACAAGATATTATTTTATGAAGTCACTTGAACTTGTTATGTTACAGAGTAGTTTGTCAAAACATTTGCTCTCCAATTTCTTGTGTAGTTGCATAATCCAAAATTAGAACATGACACTTTTTCCTTAGCGGGCCTAAGAATCAGTTATAAATTGACCAAAATGCTTTATCTCAGTTTTGAAGATTAAAGTTATCTGTTTTATGAGCTTTCATTTGCACTGGTTCTTTAAGCACTATTTTTTTTTCATCTTTTTATGCCCAGCACCGGACATAATACAAGAAATATATTAGGTCCCCAAGAAATGCTTGCTGAACTGAACTTACTGAGAACCAAGCTGCTGTTGGTTCACTTTTCTCCATACATCATTTTAAAATCAATACTCTATTGATGTGAAATTGAATAAAATAAAATAACACACAGTACAGATATTACCATAGTAAATAATTAATTTTTCATTGATTTTTTTCCTACCATTATTATAATATAGACACAAATTTCTATTGAGTATCTATCTGTTCTCTGGCAAATCCTATTATGCTTGCTGAGCATGAACAAAATCTTGGATCTGAACACAAAGAGCTCACAAGTCTTGTGAGAGCAATTCTAGCATAATGTTTTACATTCTGAGACGGAGGTGAGTATATAAGAACATAGGAGGTACTCTCATTCATTTCTGGAAAGGGAATAAAGGCCAGTTTTCAAAAGAAAATAATATCTAAAATAACAATGTTTTATTTACTATGTCCATTCTCAGTGTCTAAAAATGGCCAATAAGAAGAGAAATGTTTAATACTTATTGAATCTGCAATGATGTTTTGACAATATATTATCATTTAACTATTATTTCCCTTGATGTTCCTCTTGACTGAAAAAAAAGCATCCTCACCTATACTGAATAAACCAAAGATTGTTCAAACTTAAAGCAGTACCTGTCTTTGAACTATTAAAGTCTTTTTTTTTTAATGTGTAAAATAATTTTTGGAGTAGGATGGAATTTGAGATTTAAAATAAAAGCCACTTACACGTGTAGAATGAAATTAATTTGCGAGTGCCATTATATAGAAATTGTCTTTCAATAAAAGTTTTTTTAAAAATGTAAGTATGGTGCTATTTTGTTAATCTCATAATTAAAGGGATCAATTTAAGCAAAACTGAGAAATAACCCTGCCCTCTAGTGGTATTTAATAAATGTTAAAATATACTGAAAACACCAATGTGTTGCTACAGCAAATATTACATTTACACAGATTTGAGTAGAAAGACTAAAACCTTGTATTTTGCATTAACAAAGTCACATGTTTAAACTCACAGTTTTGGATGTTGTTGGAACATTTCATTCCCTTACGAATTTAGTAAAACAAACTGCACTACATGAAAAGTGTCACCATGTCTCCGTGAATGGCATTACCAAGACTAAATTAAATTCTTTGATGGAATCCTCTTCCCATTTGAATTCTGATTAGAAATCCACTAAGAAAAAATTTACAAAATCTCACAGTTTCCTTATTCAACCCCTTACCAATTTACCTTCCCATTCAGTTCTCTGCACCGCTCCAAGAAGCCCTCTTCATGGTGTGTGTCTCTGCTTGAAGACTGGAAAAATCATGTCGCTCTTTACTGGCACAACACTCTGAAGATCTGTATAAAGAATGCAACTTATCAATTTAATTTAATATTTTCTTTATGATCCTTGCAATCTCTGTATGCTTGATTATATGTTAGATGCCATCTAAAATGCATTTCCTCCCATGGGCTTCTGCTACGAGAAAAGTACCATTTTTTCAGGCAAACATAGCATAACTGTACAAAAAGAAATGATATTATAAAAGAATAGATACATGTACTGAAATATAAAGACAGAAATCCTAAAATTTGGACTATTTGCATTTTTTAAATCAGAACCTATTTCTACCTTTGACTGTCATAAAAACATCAGAGCGATCTAGTTGTAGAGTAACATTAAGAATTGTTAGTTATTTTAGAAATAACTAGATCAATCACTCCATTTATAATGAAATAAATGTTCAAAGAGATCTATTAACTCAGTCAAGGTTGTGCAGTTGGTTTGTTGGTTGGTTCACTGAAAGCCAGAACTACACAGCAAGATGCATCTTTTGGTTCAATGCTTTCAACTTACCACCATACCTACAAGTATGCTTTTCTACGGTTCAGAAATGTGTCATATTCACATTTTAATCCCAAGAATCTCTGAATATGTTCTCTTACAGAGCAAAAGATAAAAAAGATGGGAGGATTACCCTGGAGTACGTCTGATGTAATCATAGGGTGGTTATTACAAAAAGACAGGAGGGTTGTAATCAAAGCAGGAGAAGTCTTGACAAATGCGGAGGAGAGACAGAGAAAGAGAGAGAGATTTGAAAATGCTGTGTCTTGAAGATGGGGGTCATGAGACAAAGAATGCAGGAAGTCTCTAGAAACTGGAAAAAATAAGAAATTCTCACCTCAAGTCTCCAGAAGGAACACAGCCCTGTCAATCCATTTTCAACTTCTGACCAGAAGAACCTTAAGCTAATAAATCTGTGTTGTTTTAAACCACTAAATTTGCTGTAATTTGTTACAGCAATATTAGAAAAGTAATACAACCCTAACTGGATTATAAATTTCATGAAGTCTGGAATTGTTTCTTCTCTTTTACTTATTCTATTGATTGTCAAAGTAGAGTGCCTGATCTGGGACTTACTAAGATGAGACATAACCCATCCCAACCCACAAAAATGTAAGCACAGACACCATGGGAGGGGCTCAGAAATCTGTGACATGAGAAGCCCTATAAGTGATGAATGCTAAGTTTGTGAGTATGTGTTTCTCCATTATTATTTTAATTATTTTTGGAAAAACCATGGTAATTCCTCAATTAATTAATTAGTTAAGATTAATATCTGCAAAGGGGAGGAAACTTGACTTAAGAGTTGTATACATATTCAATATGTGATTGTAAGACACAATCCAATTGCAGAAATATATTACCAAATTACAGACTTTAAAAAGGTACACTTTGAGATAGAAGGAAATTTTAACTTTTATTTAATTATTTGTTTAACATTTTCCCCCAATAAACCACACTTTCTATGACAGCAGGAACCTTATTCTTCTTGTTCACTGATGTATCAAGGTTGAGCACATAGTAAATAATAAATTTCTTAAGTAAATGAAGGGCTATATGCACCAACAGTAACAAAATAGTGTCACCACTTTCTTACCAGTATTAAGAATTCTGAACAAAGCCAGTTAATTTAGCAGATGGGGAATTAACCTGATTGATCTAGTTTTAATTGGATTACTGGTGAGGTTGAGTAAGATTCCTTATGTTTATATATAAACGTATTCTTCATGTCAAATTGTTCGTATGTTTTGACTTTATATCTACTAAGGCTGTATTTTATTTATTTTTTATTTTTTAATTAGGTTGATTCTTGTATGTAACAAACAAATTAGCCACTTGATGTTTGAGTAGTATGCAGTCTCTTCAGGAAGTACAATATTTCTCCTATCGGAAGTGCTTTTAGTAATAACAGTTACTATTTTCCTGGCACAGATGCCTAGCATGCCTAAGTTTAAGAAGAGGAATATCTGAAGATCAGATGGGTATTCAAGCCCCGTTTCCCCCATGCATTCCAAAAAGAGGACACATAATTCACTCTTTTACTTTGTGAATTAGTCTAGGGTCCAGAGAGAACATATAAGGCTGGCGATGTAAAACCTATTCCACAAATATGAAAGATCCTACTAGGATATTTTGATCTGTAAGAAAACTGAAAGCATTATTTTTCAGTCAGATAAAAACATCCTGAAAAAGATTAAATAAAAATGAGGTGAAAATGCATTTTAATTACTCGGATTCTGCTAAATAAAAAGAGAAGAAAGTTTCACTTGGGAAAGTCAGCCAATATTTTACAGAATACAGAAAAGTAATACAATTTACATTGCCACAGATGTGATTTAACACTGCTGAGAGCCTAAATGCGAAACCGAAGTGGATGATATTTACAAGATGGGCTAATTCAGGAAGGTCTTGTGGCTCAATTAGAAGCCATTATTTCTTATGTCTTCAGATTTGATTCTATTAGTAAAGTGAAACTCAAATTATGTTAACACATTCAAAGAGGCGGGAACTGTTGAGGAGAGTGAGAAGTAAATACAACCCATCTGGGCATAGTTGTATTTTCTAAGTAATTTCATCCATAATAGTAGTCACTAAGAAATTGTAATTCTATTTATCTTAATGGCAGCTTCATAAACTCTCTGGGAAGAATTTAGTCTAAATGGATCCACTCTAACAAATTCCTCTATTTTTTTCTTTGGAAAAAGGTACACATTTGAAGGAATATTTATTTTCAAATAGGGGTGGAAGGACAAAACCCATAAAAGTTAGTAACTTCTATTTTTCAGTATTTTTGCATATGTATATTTAAAATCTATTGAGAACTTGGTAAGCAGTGTAATATACTGATGTACTGATAAGTAAGTGATGTTTATGGCATTAAAATCCTTCCTAAATGGCAAGTCTGCATCATTTTGTAGAAGGAAAAGTGGGGAAAGGAAGAAGAGAGATTGTATTGGCAGTCGGAGTGAGAGCGGAAGGGGCAAACAAGAAATGAGATAGATTCTTAAGACTGACACATGTGTAAAACAATACACTCTGGAATAGTCAGTGTGCAGTTCAGTCACTGACTAAGCTGTTTTTGCTGACTTGTTGAGTGGCCAGTGCCAACCTTCACTTCTCATTGTGTTCAATTCATTTATTCAAGAATTATTACATCAGTCAATAACTGCAGGGCTTCATTCTGTCAAGTGGTAGGGGACGAGAAGACTAGATACACATTCATATTCAGATGTTTTAGCTCTCTGACCAAAAGCAATTTACCTAATCTTCAAATCTCTTTACTCATGTGTGAAATAAGGAAAATTATATCTTCCTTACTGGATAGGTCAAAGGATTTAATGAAATAACACGTGTCAAACATTTAGCACAGTACCAGGCATATGGTAATAAAATAAATAATAGATTTTAGATGATGGTAATGATGATGATGACGGTGATGCCATGTGCTTGGGAACTGAAAATAATTTACTAAACTTTCTTACAGTATGTAATTTGTCTATCCAATGTCTTGTGTCTATTGAAAACAGGAGGTTTAAATTATTGATTAGTTTACTCTTTTATCAGTTTACTCTTCTACAGATCATGCTTTTGATGTTATATTTTACATATTCTTTTCCTAAGCCAAAATGACAAATATTTTCTCCAATTTTTTTCCCCCACAAGTTACGGAATTTTCAGTATTGCTTTTAGATCTGTGATCTATTCTCAGTTAATTATTTTATATGGTGCAAGGTTTGAATTGAAGTTCATTTTTAAACATAGGAATATCCAATTATTCTGCTCATGTGTTGAAAAGACTTTTTATCAGTTGATTGCTTTTGCACCTTTGTTGAAAATTAGTCATCCATATGTGATTAGGGCTATTTACGTGCTCTCTATTCTGTCCCATTATTCAATTTGTCTACTTTATGCCAATAACACTGTCTTGGTTAAGGTAGTTTAAAACAAATTTGAAATCAGGTCATGTTAGTTCTCCATCTCAGTAGTTTTGGTTATTCTAGTTTCTTTTCATTTATATATTTACTTTAGAATCAGTTTGTCAATTTCCAAAAGAAATCCAACAGACTCTTTTTAGAGCAGTTTTAGGTTCACAGTAAAACAGAGGAAGATACAGAGAATTTCTATATACTCCTTGCCTCTGTATATGCAAAGTCTCTCCCATTCCAGCATGCCTCACCAGAGTAATAAATAGTTACAACTGATGAACTTCAACTGATGTATCATTATTACCCAAAGTCCACAGTTTAGGATTTATTCTTGGTGTTGTATATTCAGTGGATTTTGGCAAATGCATTATGACAGGTATCCACCATTGTAGTATCATACAGTATAGTTCTGCTGTCCTAAAATCCTCTGTGCTTCACCTATGTACCTTCCTTCCCCCTAACCTTAACCCCTGGCTACCACTGATCTTTTTATGGTCTCCATATTTTTGTCTTTTCTGGAATATTGTATAGCTGGAATTACACAGTATATAGTCTTTTTACATTAGTTTCTTTCATTAAGTAGTATGTTTGTAAGTTTCCTCTATTTCTTTTTATGGCTTGTTAGCTCATTTCTTTTTAGTGCTAGCTAATACTCCATTTTTTTGATGTACCACAGTTTACTTAACTAATCACCTATGGAAGGGACCATGGTTGCTTCCAAGTTTTAGCAATTATAAATAAAGCTATTGTAAACATCTGTGTGTTGGTTTTAGTGTGCACATGTTTTCAACTCATTTGAGTAAATACAGGTAAGAGTGTATTTAGTTCTGCAGGAAATCACCAAACTGTCTTCCCAAGTGGTTGTAGCAGTCTACATTCCCACCAGCAACAAATGAGAGTTTCTGTTGCTTCACAATCTCACTAGTCATTTGGTGTCATTCGTGTTCTGCATTTTGGCTTTTCTAATAGGTGTGTGTAGTACCTTGTTGTTGTGATTTGCATTTCCATGATAATAGATGATGTGGAACATCTTTTTATATGCTCATTTGGCATCTGTACATCTTTTTTGGCAAACTGTCTGTTAAGGTCTTTGGCCCAATTATTTATCAGGTTGTTTTCTCATTGTTGAGTTTTAAGAGTTCTTTGTATACTTTAGTTAACAGTCCTTTATCAGATGTGTCTTTTGCAAATACTTTCTCCTAGTTTTTGGCTTGTCTTTTAAATCCCTTCTGTCTTTCATATAGCAGAAGTTTTTAATTTTAATGCAGTCCAGCTTATCATTTTTTATTTCTTGCAAGACACAAATATGGAATAAGAAAAACAGCCTACAAGAGTTTCTGAGCTAAAGCTCAGTTGCCCATTTTCACATATCTCCTTGAAGTGGGGGTGTGCATACCTGTAAGAGGAACAAGAATGGAGCAGACACCAGGTTCCACACAGACTTGGAGCCAGATCTTTGACTGCATGATCTGTCACCACGCTGTTGTCAAGTTATTTGGGAAAAAAATGTTCATTAAATTTGTATTTAAAAATTACCTTACTAAGAACAGGATTTTAAAATTAAAGTACACTAATAAACATGGAAAAATTAGCTAGCTCCCTGGGGAGAAAATATACCATGTAACAGGACTGACTACTTCTTCAGTTAGTTGTCAAGCTACAAAGATGTCAAGATACAAAAGCTGTAAGCTGAGTACTCTCACAAGTGCAAGGAGAGAAAAGAAATCGCAGTCATTGAGCATCCACTCAACTTTTCAAAATTCTCAATAATTTATTTGTTGGTTTTCTTGTTTTAGAGTTAAAATAATAAGTAGTTTATATTAATTTTAATCATACAGGCAATGCACAAAAAAGGTATCCTTGGAAATAAAGTTAAATATTTTAACCAAATCTATAGTTTTTATGCAGTGAGATATGATAATACAATTCTAAGATACTTAGCAATGTAAACATGTTTCTTTGCGGGGGGGGGAGCTCTTTCCTACTGCTAGATTGTACATACTTTGTAAAAAAAGGGTAATCATATAAAGATTTCTGATTATTTTACTAAAAATGGAATGCCTAATGTTATCATTTCTTTGTATCTAAACTTTTTAGGCTTTGAATATTATGTGGACAATTCTAAGACCAGGCTGTTTTTCAGCCCTATCCTTTCTTACCTGGATACCTAAGTGTATTTATCTTCCTTTATTAAGTCAGTAACTGACAGGAGATACAATACTGTCAATCATGCTTTTCCAAACTTTCCTGGAATTTTCTATGTCTTTTTAGTTTACAGATACAATTTCTTTCAAGAAAACTTTTTTTTCCTATTATGTAGCTGATTGATTACATTTTTGTTTCTTCCATTGACAATTTGAATTATTCTTTCATTGGATGACTTTGCCTGTCTTCTATATTAAACTTCTGTGAATTGGTGGTGATCTCTTTTTATCTTTTTTTTTTTTTTTTTGTCTTTGATTTACAGTTAGCAACTCAAGGTTTTTCCTCCATCAGTAAATGAAGTCAGTGGTGTCTACTGTCTTCCTTTCAGTTTTTTATTTTTAGTTCTATATTGATGTTATTTTTGCCTTCATTTTGTTTCATAAGTTCTGCAATTTCCATTTTAATCTCCTTCTGTTGTTTGAATGTATGACATCTCAGCTATCCCTTTCTTATAAAATTCACTGTCTCATTAAATTAGTCCATAGTATGAAGTTAGCTCTAGGGAACTGTCCTCTATTTCTTGAGTTATGTTTTATTCTATGCTAGATACTTCAATCCAACTGTTAGACACCCTTTTCCTTTTCTTTATTTGTTGTTGCCTTATACCTTTGCCTCTTTCGGGCCATATGGTGTTGTCTGTTTTGATGAAACAAATGATCTACTGGCTTTCACCTATAGCTGGTTTTTTCTTCTCGCACTTTCCATGTTATTTGAGTTGTTTTTGTCTGCATTCCATACTCAGAATTTGAGAATCTATTCTGTCCTCTAAACCAAAGCTACCTAGGGAAAGGGAAAGAACTCAGCTACAGCTAGTGTGGACAATCTAAACTATGTCCTCTTTTCTGGGAATCTTTTAAATAGCCTTTCTGGGTTTATTCTACCTAGAAGGAAACCATTTTATTCCCTTAGAGAAATACTCAGGACAAAGACTACACTTCCAATTCAGGATGAAACCATTTCTATTTACTCACCTTCACCATTTTACTTGTAAGATTACAGCAGCAGTTTTTGCTCTACCATCATACTTATTCAACCCATGTATCAGTTTCTATTAGAATGTGGGGAAATGCCGTGACAGTTTTCAAGATCCTCCTAATATGTCAGTCCCATTTTTGGTAAATGGGAGCTTTACAAAAAGTGTCACTACTCTGTATTATAATCTTCCTTCTCTTTTCCTTGGACTTTTGCTTCTTAAAGTTTATGGCATAGGGTTGAAGTATTTTTCTTGTTTAATAATCACTAGCAATTTCTTTCTTTATTTATTTTTGATATCTGAATTATTTGTGTATGTGGTGTATTGAGAATCTATAACTTGGCTTCCCACTGAATCATCTTTACTTAGAAATCAGTATGGCTAATTTTTAATGAATATGAAGTAAAGTGAGAAGTGAGATTAAATTTGCATGAAGTGTAATCATTTTCTTATAGAAAACACAATTTGTGCTAATTTAAAAACAATATTTTCTATAGTTCTTATGTTCTATAAATAAACTACTATTTTTAGAATTTAACATGGGCTATACTTTAAAAACTATGATTCATAAGATTAAAAATTCAGCTCAGAAAGGTCCTTCTTGAAATATTCATTTGGTCATGAACACTGTCCGATTAACACACTGTACTTCATGCTTAAAACACAAAAGGAAAAGTAGGAAGAAGAGACAGAAGTAATGCACAATTTGTTCAAAGCAAAATTTGTAAAAGACCTAATTAGGGTAAAGACTACTGATTCATTCCCAGGATTCAGTCTCTCTGTTCTTCTGATGATGGAATATCAGCCCATCCCTCCAACATGTTTTAGCTACAAGATGGTTACCCAATTTGACACAACAATGTAAAATGATTGTAAATCAATAAAAAATGTTAAAAAAAAAAAAGATGGTTACCCAACTAAAGCTGTATTTTCCAGCATCTTATTCTAGCTAGATGTAGCTATGTGACTAATTTTAGGCAAATGGGATGCCTGTGCAACTTTCAGATGGTGTTGTTTAAAAATGAAATAATTTTCATTCTCCCCACTTCTTACTTCTCTCTTCTCACTGAAAAGGCAGCAATGGAAGCACCACCATGAACCTGGACATGAAAGCATCATATCGAGGATGATAAAATTGCCTCAACAGCCATGAAAAGTTCATCTCTGGTCTTTTTCATGTGAGAGAACATTCTGTCTTATTAAGCACAGGTTATTCTTGTTACAGAGTGTTTTTTTAAACACAAAGATGTTCTTATCATAGAAGTTTAGCCTATATCCCAACTAGAACACAAGTTTGTTAACATTTATTCATGAATGAGTACGGAAAATCCTTTTATCATGATGGCAAGAAAGAATCAGAAAAAAATACACAATTAAAAATTATCTAGGTTTCCATAGAAGGGAAAAGGAAAAAAGATACAAAGGGAAGAAAAAAAAAAAAGAGTAGGGGCTAACTTTAACAGGATCATACAGATTTTGGTAGAAATTTAGTGTAAGTGAAATAAGAAAACATTGAAAACTTTGAAGTGGGGTCATGAACAACCATGGTAGCAGTGGAAAACAAGGGGTAGATAAATTTGATATTTATGTTGGAGGTTAATTCTATAAGGTTAAAGTGAAAGCAAATTCTTAAGAGACTTCTAATTATCTGACTTGAGAAATTGGATATTTTTGGATATATTGGGGAATAAGCACCATAAAGGCAAGACCATTGTTTTGTTAAAGCTTTTACCTAGCACCTAAATCAATGCTTCTTTTTTAGCAGGCATTGAATTAATACCTATTTAATAAGTGAAATAAGAGATATTATTTACTGAGATAATGACAACTGCTAGTTGAGGGCTTCATGTGGAACGTTTGGACACATTAATTCGGAAATGCTTTTGAATGTTCGAAATGGAGATGTGGATAATCAGAGTGGCAAACAGAAGGGGAGGGAAATAGTCCAGACAGAAAATGAAAATTGATAACTTTTTGCATATAGATGGAACATAAAGCCATGAGTAAAGATGAGAAGGCCCTACACTCTACCTGAATGTAGACAGGGCCTGAGAAATTCCACAGCCTAGAAAGGAGGTGGATAAGAATAGTCCTAAGGAATAGCATTATCAAGGAGTTACTGCCTACACATGTCCTCAGCATACTAGGGCCATCTACTGTGAATAAAAGGTCACATGAGCCATTGAGAGAACTTCAGAATGGGGGGATAATAGAAAATGACGAAAAGAAGGAAAGTATGGGCTTTCTTTTCCAAGTTTTCAGTAGCTGTGTTTCCTGAGCAACATTATAATGTCTGAACACATATAAGCAGGATTTAGGGTTTTAATCAAATACAATTTACAGCAAAATTATCTAGCATATTTAATAATGTGACTAATCCTTATTGTGCTTCATGGTAATTAGGCACAATGTTAAGCAGCTTGCATAAATGAATGTGATTAGCATGATGTTTATATAGCTAAACTCAATTTTTTTTATTGTCAACTGAAGAATAAGTAGGCAAAAATGTGGAAAGGAGGCTTTTTTTTGAGGGCTCTTTAAAACTCTGATAAGTAACCTGGTAATATCCTTCTTTTCAAAGTAAAGCTCCTCAATCAATATTCTTGCTGATTGCTTTACAGGAAAAGTCAGTAAAAATCAGACCCTGGGTTTCATTTCCTGTCTTGACTTAAAATCTGTCATCTCGTTGACAATTAAAGGTGCTTCAAAGATGAGAAGGAAGTAGTTTTGTGGAATTTAAACAAACTGGCAACTAATAAGAGACAGGTCTGTCCAAAGAAGCCCAGGAAAAAGCCAAAGGTAGAAGTATAAAAACGTAAGAAATGTAAATATTAGATTAAAGTCCAGATTGTGAAAGAAAGTCAGGAATGGTTTTTGTCTTTCACAGTGCATTCAAACCCATTCTTGATTTTTTCAGGCTAATCAGAGAAGTTCTATGACTTCTACGTACACTTTTATATACAAATTCCTACAATCATGTGCAGTCTTTTTATGTAGTGTTAGGTCCGTAATTAATAATGCTAGTCCATATGAATAGTTAAAATTTTAAAAGCTTTATTTAATGATAAAGCTTTTACATCTCAAATCGGTCTTTGGCAGGGTACACTCCTCTGTTAGTAGAAAAATGAGCTACAGAAGGATTCTTTCTTTCCCAAACTTGCTCTTCTACACTCTCTCATTTATACTGCTAACTCTGGTTTTAACTCCATGATTCAGAGAGAAAAGAGGAAGATGTGTTTTGGGGGCCAGAACAGTTCTTACTTGATTAATACAGCACAATTATTCTGTTGTCTGGGCTTGGCATTGTATTTAGAGTTGAGTCCATCTTTGTTTTATCTTCTTTTTTTCCATTCTGTTTCCATACTCAGAAATGTCATCAACTTCTTTAATTTAACTGTCATTTTAATTTAGATCACTCGCTTTAGGCAGTCATTTCATAATGACAAAAGGGGGTCAATTTAATTCAGAGGACACAGTAATGCTAAATAGTTGTGTGCCTAATAAGAACTTCTAAGTACATTTGAAACAAAAATGAATGGCACTGTAAATCATCAACTGTATTTGTAGATTTCAATATTCCTCTCAACAATGATAAGATATTGGGCAGAGCATTAGTAGCTATAGAAGAAAAACAACAACAATAACAAAACTGTTAACCAACATGACCTGAATAACATTTATAGAAAAACAGAAACATCTGAAACTAATATAGTACTGTAAACCAACCATACTTCAATACAAAAAAAAGAAAAAAGAAAAAAACAAAAAAATCTCCAAAAAACAATCCAAAAGAGAAATTAAAAAAAAAACAAAAACATTAACAATAGTATCACAAAGAAATATAAACTTAGGATTAAATTAATCACATACAGAAAATACTTGTAAGAATAAAAACTACAAAAAATTAATGAAAAAATTATAAAAAGACTTAAATAAATGCAAAGACATCTCATGTTCATGGATTGGAAGACAATATTAAGATGTAAGTACTACACAAAGTGATCTACAGATTTAACACAATTCCTTTCAAAATCTCAACTTTCTTTTTTTTTAAGAAATAGAAAAAAATCCAACCTAAGCTCCATATGGAGCCTCAAGGGATCCTGAATTGCCAAAACAATCCTGAAGAAGAAAAACATAGTTGGACAACTCATACTTCCTGATTTGAAAATGAACTGAAAAGGTATAGTAATTAAAACTGCATGGTACTGTCAATTAAGACAGACACATGGAATAGAAATATATTTTCACATATACGGTAAAATTTTTTTTGACAAAGGTGCCAAGAACGTTCAATGGGCAGAGGACAGGCTTTGCAACAAATGGTGCTGGAAAAGCTGGCTATCTACATGTGAAAGAATTAAGTCAGACCCTTCTCTTATACCATATAAAAATTAAAAATGGATCAAAGACCTAAATGTAAAAGGTAAACTTACAAAACTTAGAAGAAAACATAAGGAAAAAGTTTAATGACACTGAATGTGGCAGTGATTATGTGACTATGATACTGAAGTATAGGCAATGAAAGTAAAAATAGATTAACTGTACCACCAAAATTAAAAATTCTTGTGCATCAAAGGACACAATCAACAGAGTGAAAATGCCACGAACGAATGGGGAAAACAAATTTTAACTCATACATCTGATGAGGGATTAATATCCAGAATACGTAAATAATTCTTAATCATAAGAAATATAAATCAAAACTACAATGAGATCACCTCACACACATTAGGATGACTACTATCAAAAACAAAACAAAACAGAAATTAACACATATTGGTGAAAATGGGGAAAAAATTGAACCCTCGCACACTAATGTTGTGAATAAGTAAAATGGTACAGTTATTATGGAAAAGAGTCTGACAGTTCCTCAAATAATTAAATAGAGAATTACCATATGAATCAACAATTCCATCTTTGGGTGTATATAACCAAAATAAAAAAAAAAAAAAAGAAAACCCTGAAATCAGGTCTAGAAGACATATCTGTACACCCACATTCAAAGCAGCATTATTCATAATAGCCAAAAAGTAGACAGAATCCAAATGTCCATCCATGGCTGAATGGATAAACAAAATGTGGTATACACATACAATGGAGTGTTATTCAGTCTTAAAAAGGAAGCAAATTATGGACATTATACTAAGGAAAATAAGCCAGTCATAAAAGGACAAATACTGTATGGTTCCACTTATATGAGGTACATAGAATAATCAAATTCATAGAGATAAAAACAGAATGCTGGTTGCTAAGGTTTGGTAGGAGACAGGGTATTGTTGCCTAATGAATACAGAGTTTCACTTCTATAAGATGAAAATGTTCTGGGGACTGATTGCATAATAGTGTGAAAAAGTTAACACTATTCAAAAAAACAGTTAAAAATGGTTAAGACAGAAAACTTTATGCCATGTGAAAAACATACATAAAATTACTGGATATATCCCAACATATAAAACAAAGCAAAAGTCAACAAATTTTAAAAAGTAAAAATAATAAAAGTTACATTCTCCAACCAAACTACAATTAACTTTGAAATTAATAATTGAAAGATTTCTGAAATATCTCCCACATGCTTATAAATGAAATAACATACTTCAAAATTATCATGTGTTAAAAAAACTTCAGAATTTAAAAAAAAGTGACTTTAATTGAATGAAATAAAAACACAACTTATCAAATTTGAGGGATACAGATAATGTAGTGTTTAAAGTAAAATAGAAACCAAATCAAACAAAACATAAAAAAAATTTATACACTATGATCAACTTGGATTCATTTCAGGGACACAAAGATAGTTCAACATAAATAAATCAATGTGATACAACACATCAACAAAAGAAAGGACAAAAATATCATGATCTCAATAGATGCAGAAAAAGCATGTCATAAAATTCAACACTTATTCATGATAAAATCTATTACCAAAGTGAGTATAGAAAGAACATATCTCAACATAATAAATGCTACTTATGACAAACTCACAGCAAACATAATACTGAACAGTGAAAAGCTGAAAGCCTTTCTGCTAAAATCTGGAACAAGACAAGGATGTTCACTCTCACCACTTCCATTCAACACAGTCTTGGAAGTCCTAGCCATACCAATCAGACAAGAAAAACAAAAAAACAAAAAGGATCTAAATTGGAAGAGAAAAGAAAATTGTTACTCTATGCAGATGACATGATACTATATATAGAAAACCCTAAAAAGTCCACACAAAAACTAGTAGAGCTGATAAAGGAATTTGGCAAGGTAACAGGATACAAGATTAATATACAGAAGTCTGTTGTATTTCTTTACACTAACAACAAAATAGCGTTTAAAAAAGTAAAAGAAAAAAAACCATTTAAAATTTCATTACAAAAACAAACAAACAAACAAAACTTAGGAATACACCTGAACAAGAAGGTGAAAAACTTTTATGCAGAGAACTATAAAACATTGATTGAGGAAATTAAAGATGATTTTTAAAAATGGAAAGATAACCCCATGGTTTTGGATTAGAAGAATCAATATTGTTAAAATGGCCATACTACCCAAAGCAATCTACAGATTTAATGTGATCTCTATCAAATTACCCAAGGCATGTTTCACAGAACTAGAACAAATAAGCTTAAAATTTATATGGAATCCCAAAAGACTCAGAATAGCCAAAGCAAAAGTGAAGAAAAAAAATGAAGCTGAATTCAGACAATATTATAGAGCTACAGTAATCAAAACAGCATTATGTTGGCACAAAAGCAGACATATGTATCAATGGAACAGAACAGAAAGCCCAGAAATAAACCCACAGACTTATGGTCAATTAATTTTCAACAGAGGAGATGAAAATTCATGAATATATACAATGGAGTAAAGACAGTCTCTTCAGCAAATGGTGTTGGGAAAGTTGGACAGCCACACGTAAATCAATGAAGTTAGAACACTCCCCCACACCATACACAAAAATAAACTCAAAATGGCTTAAAGACTTAAACATAAGACAAGACACTATAAACCTCCTAGATGAAAATATAGGCAAAACATTCTCTGACATAAATCTCAGAAATGTTCTCCTAAGGCAGTCTACCAAGGCAATAGAAATGAAAACAAAAATGAACAAATGGGACCTAATTAAGCTTATAAGCTTTTGCACAGCAAAGGTAACTATAAACAACAAAAAGACGATCTATAGAATGCAAGAAAATATTTGCAAACAATGTGATGGACAAGGGCTTAATTTCCAGGATATACAAACGGCTCATACAACTCAATTTCAAAAAGATAAACAACCCAATCCAAAAGTGGGCAGGAGACCTAAACAAACATTTCTCCAATGAAGACATACAAGTAGCCAATAGACACATGAAAAGATGTTCAATATTGCTAATTATCAGAGAAATGCAAATCAAAACTACAGTGAGGTATTACCTTACACCAGTCAGAAGGACCATCATTAAAAAGTCCACAAACAATAAATGCTGGAGATGATGTAGAGAAAAGGGAACCCTCCTACACTACACTGTTGATGGGAATGTAATTTGGTGCAGCTATTATGCAAAACAGTATGGAGATTCCTCAAAAGACTAAAAACTGACTTAGTATATGATCCAGCAGTCCAATTCCAGGGCATATATCCAGTGAAGACTCTTATTCAAAAAGATACATGCACCCCAATGTTCATAGCAGCACTGTATACAATAGTCAAGACATGGAAGCAACCTAAATGTCCATCAACAGATGACTGGATAAAGAAGTTGTGGTACATTTATACAATGGAATACTACTCAGCTGTAAAAAGAATAAAACAATGCCATTTGCAGCAACATGGATGGAACTGGAGATCATCATTCTAAGTAAAGTAAGCCAAAAAGAGAAAGAAAAATACCATATGATATCACTCATGTGTAGAATCTGAAAAAAGGACACAAATAAACTTATTTACAAAACAGAAACAAGACTCACAGACATAGAAAACAAACTACGGTTACCTGGGGTGAAAGGGGGTGGTGGTGGAAGGATAAATTGTGAGTTTGGAATTTGCAGACACTAACTACTATACATAAGATAGATAAACAGTTACGTCCTACTGTATAGCACTGGGAACTATACTCAATACCTTGTAATAGCCTATAATAAAAAAGAATATGAAAAGGAAATATATATATATATATGTACACATTTATATAATTGAATCACTATGCTGTACATCAGAAATTAATAAAACAGTGAAAACTGACTACACTTCAATAAACAAGTAAAATATATAGCATTAAACAAACATATTAGAAAAGAAGAAAAGACATAAATCTATAAAAGAAGTTATCTTTACTCTCAGGTAACAAGAGCATGAGAAGATCATCTATGTCTTAAATCTTCTGGTATCTACAAAAAGCTATTAGAACTAATAAGTGAGACTAGAACAGCAGTAGAATATAAGATCATTATACAAATTATATGATATTTCAATAACCTATGTATTTACTACCAATAATCAATCAGAAATTGAAAATAAAAAAGGAATACTCAACATTAGCATCAAACATATAGAATGTTTAGGGAAAAATTCTAACAAAAATGTGCAGCTCTATACACTGAAAGCTAAAAAAATCTGGAAAATATTTTTAAAGATCCAAATAAATAAATACACCATATTTATAGACCAGAAAACTCAGTATTTTTAAGGGGTCAGTTATCTCCAAATGCAATGCAATTCAGATCAAAGTCTCAGCAGGCTTCTTTGTAGAGATTAACAAGTTACTTCTAAAATTTAGGTGGAAATTCAAAGGTCCTAGAATACCCAATTCCCAAAAGAAGAAGAAAGTTGGAGAACCTGTACTACCTGCATTCTAGCTACAGTAATTATGACAACGTGGTATAGGGATAAAGTAGATACATAAATGGTAATAATGGGGCGACGGAAATAGATCTACCCATATATAGTTATTTAATTTTCAACAAAGATGCAAAGGCAGATCAGTGAAAAAATAATTGTCTTTTCAATAAATAGTGTCTGGTTTGGGGTTTTTTGTTTGAAATATAGATGAAAAAATAAATTAACTTATATCTACATTTCACATTTATAAAAATTAAATCAAATGGCTCATATACTTAAATGTAAAACCCAAAACTACAAAACTGCTAAATTAAAACATAGAAAAAAGATTTTGTGAACTTTGGTTAGGCATAGATTTCTTAGCTACAACACCAAAAGCATAATTCCTAAGAGATAAAATCAATACACTGAAGCTTATCTGAATTAAGAACTTGTACTCTTTAAATGACACTGTTAAGAGAATGAAAAACCAGAGCACAGACTGGAGAAAATATATTCTAATCACGTATCTTATAAAGGCCATATATTCAACAACATATATATATATACATACATACATACATATACAGAATTTGAAAATAAAAAGGCATATGAGTCAATTACAAATGGGCAAAAAATTAAATAAACATTTAATCAAATAAATATATAGATGGCAAATAAAAACACTAACAGATGCTCCCCATTAATAGCTATAAAATCACTATGAGATAGCCCTGCAAACCTATTAGGTCTAAAACTACAAAGACTGGCCACACTAAGTGTTGCAAAGCATGTGACCCAACTGGGATTCTCATATCCTCCTGATGAGTGCTAAATATTCTGACAGTTTCTTAAAAGTTAAACACACACCGACTACCATTGACTCCTTCCACTCTTTGATGGAATGAAATATTCAGCAATTAAAAGAAACAAACTGTTGTCGTACGCAACAAAATGGATCATTTTCAATAATTATGCTGCGCTGAAGATGCCAGATAGAATATCCCATTTCTATGAAATTATAGAAATGAAAACTCATCTATTGCAACTGAAAGTAGATTCGTTGTTGCTGGTAATCAGAATGTGTGGCAAGAGGAAGTAGAAAGGAATTTGAGAAAATTTGGGGTTATTGAAAAGTTCACTATCTAGACTACATACACGTCAATACCTATCAAAGTATATTCTTAAGCATGTACAATTTATTTTATGCCATTTATAAATAAATATTTTTTCAGATAATCAAACACTGATGGAGTTTATCAACAGTAAATCTGCACTACAAAAAAAGTTTTAAAGACAGGATTTTTGCCGAAGAAAAATAATAACAGAGAGAAATTTGCATCTAAATGCAATGAGTAATACTGGAAATAATAAATATGTTTTAAATATATCTTTTGTCATTTAAAAATTTCTTTTCAAAAGTAATTGACTGGATAAAATAGAGTGTCTTTTGGAAGTATAGGGTAAACAAAATACATAAGAAAAATAGTACAAAAGATGGGAAAGGGAAATGGTACTACAGTGTTGTAAAGCCCTTACACTAAATTGAAGTGGCATAGTATTATTGGAAAGTAGATTGTGTAAGTTTATGATGTACACTGTAGACCCTGAAGCAACCACCAAAAACAGATAAAAGAAGTTGCAGCTAATAATCAATAGTTGCAATAAACAGAATCCTAAAAAAACCTAGTCCAAATGAGAGTAGGAAAGGAACAGAAAAGCACTAAAGAATAGACAGGAAAATAATATTTAGTGAGATATAGAATTAGACCCCACAAAACCATTCCTTAGAATAAACTGTACAAACACTTAAATTCAAAAGCAGACTGAAAAGTTTTATTAAAAATTAAGATCCAACTATATGCTGTCTATAGTAAATCCATATTAAATATAAACTTGCAGTTAGGCTAAAAATTAAGAGATGAAAAAAGATATAACGTACAAATATTTATTTTAGAAAAAAAGGATAAAGAAGCTATATCACTATTGGACAAAGTAGATTTTAGAACAAAGACTGTTACTAAGATTTGTGATTTGTATTTGTAGTTTCTGGAGTTTCCAATAATTAAAATGAGGGCAATGAGTTTTAAGGGAGATATAGCTCCAGAAATACCTCAATCTGGAAGCAGGGGCCTAGTAGAGCTCACCCCGATGCAATCCCCAGGTCTCAGACGGACAAGTGTAAGAAGAATTCTGCTAAAGGGTTACAGCCCCCCCTTCACTTCTTTTAGACATGATCACAGATAAAATTGAGCAAAACAGAACCTTTCAGAGAACAGAAACAGAGATACACAGAAACCAAGAATCCATGCTATGGCCAAGACACAGAATCGCTGATCTCTCACTCCAGACAACCATGTCATATGCTAGGTAAACACTGGATTTTACATTCTGTATGTCTTCCGTTGACCTTCAAATGGATTTGATATTCTAATTACCCTGCCTGTCTATTTTGCTGATTTTTGTTGCTGCTGTTGCTGCTTCCCCACAGTCATATATTGGAGGTGTTACGAGTGGTTAAGTTTATTATTTAGACAAAGCCTTCTGGACCATGACAAACAGCATCCTTACCTGACTTGAGGAAAGCATACTGAGACTTCTAGATTCAGAGTACACTCGTCCCATGATACCAACGTGGGATTCAGCAAGGATGGGATTTAGAGTTATCCACCTTTGGGCACTGGTGAGGGCATTTTTTACTACGTGTGGAGTAATCATAGTAATAATGACATTAATAACAACTATCATTTACTGAATAGCTACTATTGCCAGGCATGATATCAGCCTTTCAAGTTAGGTAATTTCATTTCACCCTTCAAACTCTTCTCTGAGGTAGATTTCATTATTATTTTCATTTTTATAGATGCTTAAACAAAGCCTCAGACAAATTTTAAAAACTAGCTCAGAATCTTACAGCTAGAAAATGTCACAGCTGGAATATGAAGCCAAGTACCTTGTTTCTTAGATACCAAACCATATATACATCAGGCACAAATGCTGTCGGTTATGTATGCTTGGAAAGAAAGGTGTGTGTCTGTGTATGTGCGTATGTGTTTGTGTGTGTGAAAGCCTTCTTCCTACCTTGTAGCAAGAAGCTGTCTCATAAATCCAGAGGTGGAGACTTTAAATTCACATATGCCTAAATCCTGAGTAATTCTTCACTTTTCAGTAATATTTATCATTTAATTTCATTTAAGTTACCTTTGGCAAAGTACCTAATGTGTAAGGTCTTCAGTTCTTTCCTACTGACGAGGAAGATATTACATAAAATCTTTTAATAATTAATTGACTCACTCAGCATATATATTTATATATAGGGGATCCCTTTCTACCAAGCTAAGGTACTGAAGAGTTCATTAAGAGGAAACAGATTTTAGCCCCATTCTCAAGTTCATGTAAAGTAAGGCTTTAATACAGAATCAATAAATGGTTATTAAATAAATGAATTAATTACAAATTCAGTGTTTTTATACCAAAAATGTTGAACTATAGTTGGACACATGGTTCTAAGCTTTGATTGTGTCCAATAAACACTAGAGATATAATAGAGAATTGAAAACATAAATGACAATTATTATTTTGTATCCTCATTTGTAGCCCCCAAACTGATACAAAGAAAAACTATTTTATTTGAAATTTGACTTTTTAAATTTAGGCCAACAGCCAAATAAATGAGCAAAGAAGCTTTTAAAGCCAAATGTGGCCTAGATTTTTTCTATAAAGATATAACTTTCTTTCTCTTCGTTTTTTTTTTTTTTTTTTGACCTGACTTAAAGCCTTCCACATCCAGAATAGATAAAATAGTACAAAACAGGCATTTACTTATGAAACAGCTCCTCACAAGTCATGATTAACCTCAACTGCAGATTTTGTTTCTAAGTTAGGCCCTTTTTTCCCTGTGTCCAATCAAAATGAACATTTCTGAAATTCTGTTCACTGAGGGCTTATATTTTGTGGTATTTTAAAGTAAGTATCAGTTGACCTGATTTTTCAAGATATATGAAATTCTGACAGGTTATGCTATGTGCGCTTTTGCAAAGTCATGGTATTTAAAATATATAAAACCCATTTGTTTGCATTTTGTATCATCCCCTGAGATGACCTAGAATGACTAAGCAGTCACAGACAAATATTGGGGTTATTCCCTATTTCTTCATTGTTCATTATTAAGCATCTATTAGATGTATAATATGACTCACTGGAGTGAGTATAGACCCTAATTTCTATGATTTGAATTTTAAGTAGAGATAAGACTCTAGTAGAGATAAAATTTATGTTTTCTACAAAAATAGTGGTATATCCAGAGACATGTGTGAAATGGGATGAGATTAGGACTAGTAAATATTAGGAGAATCCAACAGAGACTGGAAGTTCTGATTGTAGAGGAAAATGTACAACAGAAAGTTATGGGGTTATACAGTTGAAAGGCACAAAAGAATGTTTATTCCATGTTTTGATGTGTCCACTTATCTTCATCATCATCATAAAAATCATCATCTTCATAACTAACATTTGTTGAGCACTTGGAATGTTCCAGGTACTACTCCAAGAACTTTTCATATATTAATTAATTGATCTTTACCAAACCCCTGTAGGATAGGTTTAAACATCATATCCATTTTAGAGATGAGGAAGCTGAAGCAGGTTGAGAATAAAATAACTTCTCTAAAGTCAGACATGTAGTAAGTCATGGAACTGGATTTATACATATTATGATATCCAAGTGGACCACTAGCATGTGTGTGTATTTTATATATATATTTATTATATATATAATTTATTTTATATATATATAAATTATATATATATTTTATATATATTATTTAAAATATAAAATATTTATATTATATATATATAAAATACTTGTGTAGGATATAAATATGCAGTTTAAATATTCTCTTTAAATATTACAATTATTATTTCTCAATGCCTTCTTGGACTTTTTGCCCAATTTTATAAATCTTATAATCATAATTCACTTGTAGAAGCAACTGGATTGATCAGTTGATCTGATGAAGTGTCAATTGACCTTTTCTTGAGTATTATTAGGTGTAGTCTCAGAAACATTCTGGTCACAGAAATGTAACATTCATTACGTCATGTTAAGAACTTGATGAACCCATGCACCATAGAATTCTTTTTGGTATACCTAATATTCAGTCTTTAAAACTACGTCAGCTAGTATGCATGGAACCTCCTTATTATGATACTTAACCTCACTCCTCTACTTTTCCAAGTCTTCTTTTTTAAATCAGGGTAACTGTTTATTCAGGACAGAAGGGACACTGGGTAAACCCTACTGTATTATTTACATCAATACATTGTTTTTTGTAGATCTAATACAATGCTCAGAAGTCTATGTAGTGCACCATACTCCCTTAAATACACATAAAAAATAGCCTGTGAATGAAACCTAACTAGGAATGTGAATGCTCTTAAATGAGAAATAATTCTATAATTGAGTTACATTTGGGAGTATTTAGAAATTATTTATAGGGCATCTAATATACCTAAAGAATAAAACAAACAGTCACAAATTAGTTTATAATCTAGTGTGGAGATTCAAATAATATAAAGAAAATAAGCAATACATTGATTGGGGAAATGGTGATTTCAAATGAATACAGAACTAACTAAAACTGTATGTTTCAAGTCCCATTTTTGAGAAATGAGATTCAGATATCTCCACTGGGTCTGAGCGTGTAAGAGAAGTCTAGTGAGAGGCACTTATTTTAAATCTTGTATCACATTTGTGGTTATCGTAAACTGGCTGGGCAGACTGAACAAGAAAATCTGACATAAGGCTATTGTATTACATCCTAGCAAAGGAAACTGCTTCATATTTTAGTAAAAGAAAGAAAAAAAGTAGACATTATAATATAAGGCACTTTGTGTTTTTTAGGTATTTCTATTTTTTAATGTCAAAAAAAAAAAAAAAACCAACTTAGCTCTCATATAGAAGAAATCTCCACTTTCAGTTTTCTTCTGCCTGTACTTCCATGTGAATTCAGAAGATGAGAAATGAGCACGTAAGAAATACAGGATGAAGCCAATCAAAAAGTACAAGCTTCCAGTTTAAGATGAGTAAGTACCAGAAATGTAATGTATTAACATGATAAATATAATTAACAATGCTCTATATTATATATGAAAGCTGTTAAGAAAATAAATCCTAAGAGTTCTCATCATAGAGAAATACTTTATTAATTTATTTAATTTTGTATCTATATGAGATGATGGATGCTCACTAAACTTATAGTGATAATCATTTTATGATGTATGTAAGTTAAATCATTATGTGGTATACCTTAAACTTATACAGTCCTGTATGTCAGTTACATCTCAATAAGACTGGAAGAAAAGAAACAAACAAACAAACAAAGGAATACAACTGTACCTCAGAGATACTGTGGGTTCGTTCCAGACCACCAAAAATAAAGCAAATATTTCAGTAAAGAGAGTCACATAAATTTTTGGTTTCTCAGTGCATATTAAAGTTATGTTTACACTGTAGACTATTAAGGATGCAGTATCATTATGTCTTAAAAAAACAATGTACATACCTACTTGAAAATACTTTATTGCTAAGAAACACTAACCATCATCTGAGCCTTTAGTTAGTCATAATTTTTTGTTAGTGAGGGTTTTCCGTCAATGTTGAGGGCTCTGACTAAGGGTGGTGGTAGCTAAAAGCTGGGGTGGCTGTGACAAGTTCTTAAAATAAGACAACAATGAAGTTTCCTGCATTGATTGACTCTTCCTTTCATGAACAACTTCTCTATAGCATGCAGTGCTGTTTAATAGCATTTTACCCAAAGTAGAATTTCTTTCAAAATTGGACTTAATCCCCTCAAAGCCTGTCCCTGCTTTATCAGCTATGTTTATATAATATTTTTAATCCTTTATTGTCATTTTAACAATCTTCACAGTCTCTTTACCAGGAGTAGATTCCATATAAAGAAACCATTTTCCTTGCTCATCCATAAGAAGCAACTCCTCATCATTCAGGTTTGATCATGAGATTGCAGTGATTAAGTCACATCTTCAGATTCTACTTCCAATTCTAGTTCTCTTGCTGGTTACACCATATCTGCAGTGTCTTCCTCCACTGAAGTCTTGAACCTCTCAAAGTCATCCATGAGGGCTGGAATCAATTTCTTCCAAACTTTTGTTTATGTCGGTATCCTGACTTCTTCCCATGAGTCACAAATGTCCTTAATGGAATCCAGAATGGTGAATCCTTTCCAGAATGTTTTCAATTTACCTTGCCTACAACGATTTGAGGAATCACTATCTATGGCAGCTCTAGCCTTACAAAATATACTTCTTAAATAATAAAACTTGAAAGTCAAAATTACTCCTTGATACATGGGCTGCAGAATGGATGCTGTATTAGCAGGCATGAAAAAAAAATCAATCTCACTGTACATCTTCATCAGCGCTCTTGAGTGACCAAGTGCACTGTCAATGAGCAGTGATATGTTGAAAGGAATCTGTATTTCTGAGCAGTAGGTCTCAACAGTGGGCTTAAAATATTCAGTAATCTATGCTGTACACAGATATGCTGTCATCCAGGCTTTGTTGTTCTACTTATAGAGCACGGACAGGTCAATTTAGTGTAATTCTTAATGGCCCTAGGATTTTCAGAATGGTAAATGAGCATTTACTTCAAGTCACCAGCTGCATTAGCCCCTACCAAGAGAGTTGGCCTGTTTTTTGAAGCTTTGAAACTAGGCATTGACTTCTCCTCTCTAGCTACAAAAGTCCTAGACAGCATCTTCTTCCAAAAGAAGGCTTTTTCATCTACTTTGAAAACCTGTTGTTTAGTGTAGGCATCTTCATTAATTATCTTAGCTAGATCTAGATAATTTGTGGCAGCTTCTACATCAGCATTTGCTGCTTCACCTTGCTTTTGAGACTGCGTCTTTCCTTAAGCCTCATGAACCAACCTCTGACAGCTTCAGACTTCTCTTTTGCAGCTTCCTCACATCTCTCAGCCTCCATCAATTTAAGAGAGTTAAGTCCTTGCTATGGGTTAGTTAGTGTTTGGCTTATGCGAATGTTGTGGCTGGTTTGATCTACTCAGACAACTAAAACCTTCTCCCTATCAGCAAGAAAGCTGTTTTGCTTTCTGATCATTCATGTTCACTGGAGTAGCATCTTTAACTTTAAGAACTTCTCCTTCACATTCATAACTTGGATAACTCTTTTACACAAGAGGCCCAGCTTTCAGTCTCTCAGGTATTGACATGTGTTCCTCACTAAACTTAATTGTTTCTAGCGTTTGATGTACAGTGAGAGAGTGTTACTCTTTCTTTCACTTGAACGCTTAAAAAAAGGTCATTATAGAGTTATTAATTGGCCTAATTTCAATAGTGTTGTGTCTCAGGGAATAGGAAAGCTTGAAGAAAGGGAGAGAAATGGGGGAAAAGTCAGAACATAGACATTTATTAAGTTTGCAGTTTTTATAAGAGTCGTTTGTGGCACCACAAAACGATTACAATATTAACATCAAAGATCACTGATCACAGATCACTTTAACAATAACAATAAAGTTTGAAATATCCAAGAATTACCAAAATGTGACACAATGACATCAAGTGAATAAATGATGTTGGAAAAATTATACAAATAGACTCACTCGATGTAAGGTTGCCAAAAAATTTCAATTTAAAAAATGCAATGTCTTTAAAGTACGATAAAGTGAAGAGCAATAAAATGAGGTGTGCCCATAGAGGCAGAGGCCTGTTTCAACCCCAAGCACCCACACACATACACACAGTTCCACTTAACCTAGAGGTGTGTATACATCTAAGTAGAAACCTAGAATTAAATCTTTGTGTGTTTGTTTATTTTCCGTACCAGTTGAAGATATCTACATGGTCACAGCCTGTTTGGATGAGAAATGAGTCCTTCAGCTCTCCCTGTTTCATGAGCTGGGCTGGGGCAGAAAGGAACCTACACTTTGTAAGAAAATATTTTCTGATGCAACCTTTCTCTCATTCCGAGCATGAAGAGAAAAACATTCTAAATTTCTTTGAAGTGGCTGCATACAAATTCCACTTCTTTCTCTCCTCATTTTACTAACAAGGCAAACAGACTTTTCTATGATAGCGTAGTCATAATTTATTTCATTTCCAAAATAATAGGCTATTTTTGATTAAAGTCAACATTGGCAGAAGTCTAGGTTCTACCTATAATTTAAATAAATACACACACACACATCCTCAGCCTCATATTATCCTGACATCTGTGTGTGTTCGTGTGTATATATTTTGGTTTTGTTTTTTTGGCCAAGGCTCTGTATAAACATCACCGGCCTAACTCCAAATTCAGTGTGTGCCATTCTTCCTTCACTAACTATGCTTTGATTATATTCTTCAATGTTCTTTCCACCATGAGTGTTTGATATATGCTGGTCTCTTTTTCCGGTACACTCCACATTTTGTTGTCAAAAAAGTCCATGATTTCCAGTATAAATGAAATTTCCCTGAATAAATCTTTAACATGCAAGTTTCCTGTAATGTGTCCCTTAGTAACTTATCAGAAGTAAATATATATTTGTGTGATCATTGTTATTATTTATTTCCACAACTAGACTATAAATTCTGTATCTTTCTATTTGAGAATGATTTCCCTAGAATCCAGCCTCCATGTCTTTTGTGTTAAGAATGATTTTCCTAGAATCTAGCATAGTGCCTAATTCTCAATAAGCAATTTTGGAATAGATGGATTGATTGACAAATCTCATGTCTGTTTCTGAACTAGTCAAAATATAATAATATATTTTAAATGGAAAATTAGCAGAGGGCTTCCAAATAAAATTTAAAAGAATGGTTTTGTGAAGCTAAAAGTATTATTAAATTATTGGATGGACACTCTAGCAAGTCTAGATTCAAACAGAAAAAGCCTAACATCTGTATTTGATGCTGATCAGGCCAATAAAAACTGAGAAATATTCTTTTCCCAGAAAAAACAGCCATATTTTATTCTATAAATTTAGGGGTTTTTTTTAACGTATTTGTAAAGAATTATTTCCTGGAGAAATTAATTACATATAAAAAATAAGGTATCCCAAGTCATTAGCAATTAGCATTTTATCTATGTCACTGATGTGTCAGCTGCATAACAAATACACATAAAGTATAACACATAAGGAATATGCATGCTCATTTTAACCAAAGAATCAAAATAAATTCTAAAAATGGTGTTATAGTCAGTGGATACATTTCAGAAAAAAACTGCTCAAATAGCACAATACATTAATTTTCTATCCAGGTAGCTAGGAGATTTAGAAATCAAAGGTTATATTTCATCTTTGTGTTAAAAGCCAAATCTTTTCAAAGCTAACTCAAATCACTTCTTTCTCTCTAAACAGGAACCTTGACTCCTGAGACATTCCTGCTGACTGTTTCTCAGGCCAATGTTTTTACTTTGTTTTTATTGTTAAAATTTAAGTACATTTCACATGTGCAGTATTTGGTCTTCAGAGTTTTAAATTATTTTCACATACCAAAACTTTTTTTTCCTCTATCTGAATGATTACCAATTCTAAATACCCACAGGTAATATGCCTTTATCATTTCTGCTTTAAATTGTATCCTTTTATAGTCTGAAAGGGTGATTTTGTATATTTATTTACTTACTAATTTACTTACTATAAAACCTAACAAACAGAAATCTTGGTACTGTATACAAGTAATCTCCTTCCTTGCAGGAAATTTCTCTTCAGGGACTGCCATCATTAGAGCCCTTCACCAAACACTCTACACAGCAAATCTCTTGACCCTTTCACATTTCTTCCCTTCTTTGGTAAAGTGTGATCTGTTCATGTAAAGGTAGAACACCATCAAATTAGCCAAGAGTTTTATTCTAGGACCATAAAAATTGATTTAAAATAGTGTTTTTGTAATTTTTTGAATTCATGTCAAATAAATTCATGATTCATACTGTTGCTATTTAAGAACGCGTAGGAGTTTATACAAACTATTACTGAAAGGAGGTTAAAACACCGTCAGCTTAAGAAAACTTGTTGTCCACTTCTTCTATCAGCACTGCTGGAGTAATGATGGCCCAGATGGGAATGAACATCATTAGCCTAAACTGGTCCAGCACTATGGACAGTGGCCTAACAAGAAATGATGTTTCCTCAAGCAAAAATGGCAGAATAGGCAATCTGACTTTTCGCTCTTTCAAAATGCTGCAAAATGACCCAGCATCCTACCCTTCCTCTGCCTTTGCAGATGCAACTTCCTTACCACTTTATTCCTCAAGTAGAATCAAGGGTGAAATTGGAATAGGCTACCTTTCCAATCAGACTCAGGCTTGTTTTCCTTTTTTAACTTACTTTATTATTAAATGGGTTGCAACAAAGGATGTACCACCATGAATAAGAATGCTATTTTAATTTTGTCAAACTCCTGTACTTTCCTGTTAAGTCTATATGGGGATTATTTTTTTTTAATCTTCTAGAACTTCTAAGTTATACCTGCAAAGTTGGAAATTTTTCTAGTAATATGCTTGTGGTTTTTGAATATTTTTCTTGCCATTAAATTTTATTTTCTGACTTAAGTTTTTATTAAAAATTAGACTATTTACCTGGTCACTGTACTTTTAGATCTATAGTTAATCTTATCCTAGGTCTATGATAGTTCTCAGTTTACAATTTGTAATTTACTAAATACTTTGTGTATATTTACTATATATCTATTAAAAAAAAAAACACTCAGCCTCTCCAATTGTGATACAGGAAGGCTCAGAGTACAGATGCCAAGGCACAGTTCTGTACAAGGAGGTTGCTGTGCAGAATCTAACTATTCTGTCACAAATAATGCAGAGATCTCTGCAATTTCTGGGGTTTACTTCATAGTAATACCAGCAGAAACATTTGACCTCTCAGCTATAATAAGCCAAGAGCCCACATATGGGAACACAACATAGGGCAATCTAGTACCCTAATTCACTTCCTCTTCAACTCTGGGATGTACTGCAACCATGTCTTACTGCATAAGGCCTTGATTCTCATGCTCTATTTGGGCCTTTGAAAGGCTGATTGCATTGGGAATGGAGAATGTACCAAACTAACATATTTTCCTGTGTCAGTCACCAAAGGTTTGATCATGTTCAGTCACAAATACTCCCAAATTTCAATAGTATAAAACAACAAAAGTGTATTCCTTCCTTATGCTGCAGGTCCACTGAAAGTCAGTAATGGGTGGAGGACGGGCAGTCTCCCAACCAACCATCCAAGAACAAAGCTGATAGAGAAGCCTCCACCAAAGGCTGGATGCCATTCCAGAGGAAATGTTATTCCTGCTGTCTTAAACTGTCAAGTAAATTCCTGGCAGGGAAATGTCATGCATCACTTAGGCTTGTATATAAATCATAGGTCAGAAATACTCAGATGCTCCCACTCAACCACAAGCAGACCCAAAAATGAACTCCTAACATTTTCCCCAAAAGAGAAAGGGAATAAAAATATTTGGTAAGTAGCACCAATAACTATGATAGTTCTCCTTTCTGGCTATCAGAATCTCCCCTCACCCTCCTCTCCACACTCCACATGCAATACCCCTCCCTCACCTTCCAAGGGAAACAGAAGTCCCATCCAGTTCCTGCATCAAGCCAGAGTCAAGGAAGTCAGGGAGACAGATGCCAGTCTCTGCATGAATTCTGGGTATGTCTTCATATCCAGAAGGTTGAGCCAAGGATTGTTTAAATCTTAAGTCTCAAACTGTCCTAATTACCATTGATTTTATTTTATCTTATTTTATTTGGTCTTTTCCACAAGCTTAGCCAACTTCCCACTAGACTAGTTTCTAGTCAGTTCCATGTGGTAACAATTTCACAGAGTATTTTTATTTGTTTGGAGACATGCCTCACTGTAACTTGAAAAATAATTATGGCACACTGGGCCTATCAGGTTTTGGAAGGAAAGCCATAATTTCTTTCTCTGAAAGTATTTCCTGGGTATTGCCTCAAACAATTAAGAGGTTTTAGTAATAAGCATGAGTGTGAATGTGACTAGTGATTTCAACCATGCAAAAGGATAGGTTCTAAGCAGACATCCTTGCTCAAAACCTCATCAGTTTTGTATTTCACACACCAGAGATGAGAGCAGTTGCCTCTTCTAACTCACCTACTCGCCAAATCTCTGGATCCTCTATTGATTTTCATTTTTTTTCTCTGTAATGACAGCCAACTATTTCATGTTTGTCTCTTTTTTTGTTGTATTTTGTAAATGTAGCCAATAATAATAAGCAAAGACTGCTAGCATTCTATTTTTCAAACCTCTTATTTTGGAATATAACTCCTTAGGCACATTATTTCTTTTTAATATCACTGCAGGCAACAAGTTTACCAAATGTTTTGCCACTGCATTACAAATTCCATTCTCCAATCCTTTAATTACAGCTTTTGCTCTGTTTGCCATGTGGTCTATAATGATTTTATTACAGTAGCATCCCCCAACTAGGTACCAATTTCTATATCAAAAGAATTGGCTGAATTATGCTACAGTAACAAAAAATTTCAAAATCTTAGTGGCTTACAATAACAAAAATGTATTTCTTGGTCACATTATACTCCTTAAAGCTGGATAGAGAATTCTCTCATGTTGATACAGTAGGTGCAATCTTAAACATTGTTAGTTGCCATGGCAAAGAAAAAAAGAATGTTTTGGAAAGATTCAAAAAAAAAAATTAAATGCTCAGCCTGGAAATAACATTCTCATTAGCCACAATCAATCACATGGTTAAAGTAATCTGTAAGAAAGCCAGAAAATGCACGTCTAACATGTAACTAAAAGGAAGAAGAATTAGATATATTTGGCCAATAACCATGATCCCTGGTTGAAAGTACTCCTCAAAATGACCTAACATGGATCTGGTGAAAAACTATACAGTGTAAGTGCAAAATGTATAATTTAAGGGCATAGATTTTAAGTTAAACCCAAATACCTAGTAAATCAGCAACATTAAGCTACTCTTACTGAAATTACAATAGATTTTTAAACACTGATTTTAGGCTTTAATTGGAATTTCTCAATTGAATGATGACAAATTACATACTTCCTTCATTTAATGAAATTTTACTGAATTGTAAAAACCTTTCATCTGGAAAACAATGAATATGGAGAAATAAGTTAATTTCTATATTTAGAATCACATGTGCCATTTTATTCATAACTCTTAATATGTAGTTTTAAAACAAATTATAGAGATTACTAAATGCTTCTGAGATATTTTAAATCATTTTATTATTTCTAATAAAGCAATTATTTTAAATAAAATTCAAATTTCAGGATTAGGTGAATAGACATAAAAAAAAGGTGAACTATTAAATATATCAAAAAGATTGTATCAGTTCTCATGCAATGCATAAATCATACTAAGGTCTTATCATCTTTTGTAACAAGAATACTGTGAAGTGTTTATTGTTGCTGTGAATTCACATTAACACTCTTAACCTGATAATTATACATCACAGATTTGCATTTAATATCAGCATTCATCTCTATATAAAGTGAATATTATTATTTTTGAAGGCAGAATTGTGAGCTGAACAAATGTATATATGAATTTTGTCAGTAATTGAATGTGACCAGATCAGTTCATGCTGGTCATTCTGTAACGAGGTTCTTTAGCTCTCTGCTTCCTCTCTTCCTGCTCTACACATTCCACCTGGGAAATCACCCTCATTCACCTGGAAGGACCCCTAATTCTTTATTTTCATCTAGTCTTCCTTTAGATTCTTCAAACATACATATATTATATATTGTATTGTATTATATACATTATAATTATGATATATATTATAATGTATCAATGATTTATCTCCTGATGTTAATACTCTAAATCGAGAAGAAAACAATCACTCCAGCTTAACGGACTTTTAGACACCTGCCACAAGTTGTAGAAGTCTTACTCTGGAGGATCAAAGTATAAAAAAATGGTATTATTTAGATTATAACCAACCTTAAAATAAAGCCTTTTCCATTTTCTGGACAATTGTCTGCAATTCTGTTCTGTGGGTTTTGTAATGCTTAAAAATAGTCATGCAGTTCAAAGAAAATTATTAAGCTAGTCACGAAAATGACTTTTTGCTTCATGGGTTCAATAGATTCTTGAATGTCAAATGACACATTATCGTGCATTAAAGTTCCTGAGTATGGCTTGCTCTTATTGTTCTATTCAGAAATTTCAAGATTGGGTTAAACTCTTATTAAATACCTGCCTTTTCTAGGCCCCTTTTGTGACATTAGCATCTTCATGCACAAATGAATAACTCACTGTATTTAATCAACTGATGTCAAACAAGGATTGCCTTTTTCTTTAATGGTGAGGTAAGTATCATCAACTGGAAAACATGAAAATTTTCTTCAGTCATTGTTCAATATTAAATTGTATCCAGATTATGAAAAAGCATATTTATTTAGTAACTTAACTGATGATAGTCTCTGCCTCCATTTTAATCCAGGCTTAATCCATAGCTAGTGAAAAAGAAAATGAGCTTCTCTTCAGTCATTGCTAGTTCACTGATGACTTGTTTATTTTTCAGGTATACAATTAGTACAATACTTGTCCTTAGATAATTTTGCTCAGTGATTATGAATATATATAAAAAAATTAGAACGTAGAGTTTTATAAGTAATTTACCTCTTTTGCTTTTTGGGCAAACATGAACTCCTTTGGTAAAGTGATAAAAATTAAACTTGTGTAACTATGGGCAACATCAAGGATATGAGTAAGCAAACAAATTCATCATCTTTTGTTTGCCTTCCTAATGCCTCCCACTGACTGGCAGACACGTGTGCACATAAACCACCCTCTCTTCTGCCCAGGCCCTTCATCCACTTCAGTGCCCCTGCCCTGCATCTATTTTAGTTATTTCACTTTATACACAAATAGCACCAGGGGTTTATTTCCCTTTTGTGTATATGTCATAAATTTAGAAAAAACATTTCCAAGAGTCTGAAATAAGTGTCTGCTTCTAACTAAATTCTGTACTTAAACATCTTGTATCCTGAGTGTCTATAGAAAGCAATTGCTCAGTGAATTCTCAATAAAACTACTGACATAATAGCATGTACCTCTGTTTTTTTCTTTTCATATTTTACATAAGTAAATTTTACATAATTATATCAACTATACTTTATTCTACAAACATAACCAGATATATTTATTTTATCCTTCACTCACTGAGTACCTATTGAGCTCTTTCATGGACTCACACACCATGCTAAGTACAGTGTATAGAGCTGTGACTAAATTTGTCATGTGTTCTGTTCTGGTAAAATCTTGAATGTGATGAGAAAGACAGAAATGCATAAGATAATAAGTAACTCAATTAATCTGTATTACCATCTGACCTTCAATTACATTTAGAGACAATATCAGGGAGTAATGGGGACATTGGTTGCTTAAATCATTTATAAATAGTAAATTTTAGCCTTAACATTAGGTTTCTTATAAATCAGTATTTACCACTGTATTCCATTTTATACATATTATTTATAATTATATTTTCATTAATTCAATACATATACATAAACTAATAAAGCTATCTGAATTTCTGTTTTTAAATTCATTATAGGAAGATACATATTTCACTAATATACTTTTGATGCTTCTGGCTTAAAAATATTCAATATTCATTTTGAGGGACTTAAAGGGTATATGTATGAATCTTTTTTCTTCTAACCAGGTGGGGTTGTACATTATTTTCATGTTTTCACTGTACGGTTTCAGAAATTTATGTGTTTCAAATGTTTCCAGTTACACATCTGGGTATTAATTTTCCAAAGTTATTGATTATAATTTCACATTTTGAGTTTATAAGCACAAATTATATTGGACAGATTACAATCTGAAGTTCACTAAGTCTTAGTTCCACACTACTAAGAGTTAAAAAGATGGAGAATTTTGATAGAGTCTGAACATCAGTCTTAGAGGAATGACAACCTGTAGACCAACTGAGAAACACTTTTTTGATGGCAGGTGAACATGAATAATTCTGAGGGGTGTAGGAAAGCTGTGGCTTTTCAAGGGCAACTGAGTTGATGTCAATGTGAAAGAAACTTAGGGACTCAAGGATACAGACAGCAGCAGAACAGCGGAGGTGTGACAAAATAACCATGTGGCACAGACTGAGACCGGCACGCGCTGCAGGTACAGTGAGCAAACAGTAGTTTAGAACAGGCTCCGCAATTCATGTTACATATTCCAAAATGTGCTACTGAAAAACTACTGGATGAAACAATCCGCAGAAATTGGACATTAATTGGATCTATCTAATCTACCTATTTATCCCTCTCTCTGTGTCTACGTAGAGGTATACCCCCACACACATCAAAATAGTGTAGGAAGAACATAAGAGGAATCAATCTCTTCCCATTAGAAGACTGTAAGCTCCATAAGGGCAGAGCTATTGCATACCCCATTTATCTCTAGCTCCCCACTAGCCTGGACGGTGCCTAGCTCACAATAAACTGCTAAAATATATTTAATAAATGATTAAGCCACTCTTGTTTCAGAAGACTGGAGACCCTAACAAGTATCTGCAGTTTTGACTGTAAGGTCCAAGAATAGAGATGATCAGAATTAGAAACATAGAAACACTGGTTTGTGACTACATTGTTTATCATGTGGGCAACTCTAGAGGCAGCAAAGATGTTTTTCATATATATACTCTATAGTAGATTATAAAATGTTAACACATAGATAACATTTATACAAATCTTGAAAGTATAACAAATCAGTTAATTCAAAATTGTTTACAATCAAATTTTAGAAAAGTTAATGTTAGCTATCTCGATTGTGGTGTTGTCGTCACTGGTGTATACATCTATCAAAATTCATCAAATTGTACATCTGAAATATGTGTAGTTTACTGTACAGGAACCATACCGCAATAAAGGTTTAAAAAAAATCCGTGTTTGGAAAACAAACATGAAAGTCTATGCACAAAAATGTTTAACAGGAATTATCCCTGAATGCTAATGTAAGGGGTGATTTTTATTTTCATTTTTGTGTTTTCTTACAGTTTCCAAATGTTTTATTTTTTAATAGGAATACCACACAGTTACTAAAGGCAAGGAAAAAAATAAACATTTAAAACTCCAAAAAATAGCTAATAATTCTCAAGCAAAATCATGTAATTGGGAGATTACAAAATACAATCACTAGATGTTTGACAGAAAAACAGCCTATGCAAAAACTCATTAAGGTAGGTTGGAAAAGAGGATAATGTCAGAAAAGGGATGAGACTTGTTACACTTTTTTCAGAGTTTCTTCAATTGTAGGGAATGGGGTTATGCCCTGGAGAATTCTAATTTACTAATTTTCTATGAACTGAAATGTTCTTAATCTACATTTCCTTAATTAAAATACACAAACACACTTGGATGCCATGAATCTGGTAATACTCTAAATTCATTCTATTAGTAACCAGGTAAAATAGTTGATACTTAAGAATTTTTTTTTGTATTTCTTATAATAATAGAGATATCAAGAAAATTATCTAGTTTTCCATTTCAAACAGTACAGCCTTATTTCCATCTAATTTGCCTTAACAACTGTCTGGATGTTGACCAGTTGGTAAACATGAGAAGCTCCAGTCTTGGCCTATTATATACAGACAGATGACTTACAGATTTGCAGAAGAGGAAAGAGTGCCCTGTTGCTCTACTGTGTTTATCTCTTGTCTATACACAAATTATTCATGACACCATTGGATGAATTGCTCAGATACACCTTTGGATGGATTCTCAGAACTGAGAAAATGGAGGTGTGGCTAACATAGCACAGCAGGAGCCAGACTGCCCGGCAGACCTAAGAATCTATGGTTCAATGTGGTACAGCTGTGATGTGATGGGCATGATGACTTGGCATGCTTTTTGTAGGAACATGCTTTTTATAGGATGTAAACATAAGTTCAATTAAATGTTTCAATGCCGATACAGGCCTTCCTCAAAAAAGAACAATCTCAAATAAACAATTTAACCCACCAACTAAAAGAACTAGAAAAAGAAGAACAAAAAACCCCAAAAGGCAGCAGAAGGAAGGAAATTATAAAGATCAGGGAGGAAATAAATAAAATGGAGATTAAAAAAAAACATAGAAAAAATCAATCAAACCAAAAGCAGGTTTTTTGAAAAAGTAAATAAAATCGACAAACCTCTGGCCAAACTCACAAAGAAGAAAAAAGAAAGAGCACAAATCAGCAAAATAAGAAAGGAAAATGGAGAAATTACAACAAATAAAATAGAAATACAGAATATCATACAAGAATATTATGAAAAACTATATGGAACCAAACTGGACAACCTAGAGGAGATGGACAAGTTTCTGGAAACATACTGTCCACCAAGACTGAATCAAGAAGAAACTGACCACTTGAACAATCCGATCACTAGAAATGAAATTGAAATAGCAACAAAAAACCTCCCTACAAATAAAAGTCCAGGACTGGACGGCTTCACTGGGGAATTCTACCAAGCATACAAAGAAGAACTCATACCAGTCCTTCTCAAACTCTTCCAGAAGATTGAAAAGGAGGGAGTACTCCCAAACTCATTCTATGAAGCCACCATCACCCTGATACCAAAACCAGGCAAAGACACTACAAAAAAAGAATTACAGGCCAATATCACTGATGAACATAGATGCCAAAATCCTCAACAAAATACTAGCAAATACAATCCAACAACACATAAAAAAGATTACACACCATGACCAAGTGGGGTTCATCCCAGGGACACAAGGGTGGTTCAACATACGCAAATCAATCAATGTAATACATCACATCAACAAGAGAAAGGACAAAAACCACATGATCATCTCAATAGATGCAGAAAAAGCATCTGATAAAATTCAACACCCATTTATGATAAAAACTCTCGCCAAAGTGGGTATAGAGGGAACATATCTCAACATAATAAAAGCTATATATGACAAACCTACAGACAGCATAGTACTCAACAGTGAAAAACTCAAAAGCTTCCCACTAAAATCTGGGACAAGACAAGGATGCCCACTATCACCACTCCTATTCAACATAGTCCTGGAAGTCCTAGCCACAGCAGTCAGGCAAGAGAAAGAAAGAAAAGGGATCCAAATTGGAAAAGAAGAGGTAAAAGTGTCACTATATGCCGACGACGTTACTATATATAGAAGACCTTAAAAGGTCCACACAAAAACTACTAGAGCTGATCGAAGAATTCAGCAATGTAGCAGGTTACAAGATTAACGTTCAAAAATCAGTTGCATTTCTTTACACTAATGATAAATCAACAGAAGAAGAAAGTAAAGAAGCAATCCCCTTTAAAATAGCACCCAAAGTAATAAAATATCTGGGAATAAATCTAACCAAGGAGGTGAAAGAATTATACACAGAAAACTGTAAGCCATTGATGAAGGAAATTACAGAAGATTTTAAAAAACTGGAAAGATAGCCCATGCTCTTGGAGTGGAAGAATCAATATTCTTAAGATGGTCACACTGCCCAAGGCAATCTAATGCAATCCCTATCCAATTACCCAGGACATATTTCACAGAACTAAACAAATCATAAGAAAATTTATATGGAACCATCTAAGACCTAGAATTGCCAAAGCATTCCTGAAGAGAAAGAAAGAGGCTGGAGGAATAACTCTCCCAGACTTCAGACAATACTATAGAGCTACAGTCATCAAGACAGCATGGTATTGGTACCAAAACAGACATATAGACCAGTGGAACAGAATAGAGAGCTCAGAAATGAACCCACAAACTTTTGGTCAACTCATCTTTGACAAAGGAGGCAAGAATATACAATGGAATAAAGACAGTCTCTTCAGCAAATGGTGCTGGGAAAACTGGACAGCAGCATGTAAAGCAATGAAGCTAGAACACTTCCTTACACCATACACAAAAATCAACTCAAAATGGATCAAAGACTTAAACATAAGACAAGATACAATAAACCTCCTAGAGGAAAACATAGGCAAAACATTATCTGACATACATCTCAAAAATGTTCTCCTAGAACAGTCTACTCAAGCAATAGAAATAAAAGCAAGAATAAACAAATGGGACCTAATGAAAGTTACAAGCTTCTGCACAGCAAAGGAAACCATAAGTAAAACAAAAAGACAACCTACGGAATGGGAGAAAATTTTTGCAAATGAAACCGACAAAGGCTTGATCTCCAGAATATATAAGCAGCTCATACGACTTAATAAGAAGCAAACCAACAACCCAATCCAAAAATGGGCAAAAGACCTAAACAAGCAATTCTCCAAGGAAGACATACAAATGATCAATAGGCACATGAAAAAATGCTCAATATCACTAATTATCAGAGAAATGCAAATCAAAACTACAATGAGGTACTACCTCACACCAGTCAGAATGGCCATCATTCAAAAATCCACAAATGACAAATGCTGGAGAGGCTGTGGAGAAAGGGGAACCCTCCTACACTGCTGGTGGGAATGCAGTTTGGTGCAGCCACTATGGAAAACAGTGTGGAGATTCCTCAAAAGACTAGGAATAGACTTACCATATGACCCAGGAATCCCACTCCTGGGCTTGTATCCAGAAGGAAATCTACTTCAGGATGACACCTGCACCCCAGTGTTCATAGCAGCACTATTTACAACAGCCAAGACATGGAAACAGCCTAAATGTCCATCAACAGATGACTGGATAAAGAAGATGTGGTATATTTATACAATGGAATACTACTCAGCCATAAAAATCAACAACATAACGCCATTTGCAGCAACATGGATGCACCTGGAGAATGTCATTCTAAGTGAAGTAAGCCAGAAAGAGAAAGAAAAATACCATATGAGATCGCTCATATGTGGAATCTTAAAAAAAAAAAACCAAACAAAGCATAAATACAAAACAGAAATAGACTCATAGACATAGAATACAAACGTGTGGTTGCCAAGGGGGCAGGGGGTGGGAAGGGATAGACGGGATTTCAAAATTGTAGAATAGATAAATAGGATTATACTGCATAGCATAGGGAAATATACATAAGATCTTATGGTAGCTCACAGAGAAAAAAATGCGACAATGAATATATATGTTTTGTATAACTGAAAAATTGTGCTCTACACTGGAATTTGACACAACATTGTAAAATGATTATAAATCAATAATAAAAAAAGTTTCAACTCCATAGGCCAATTCCACTTCCACAGACACATATGAGCTCACTTACAGACACAAACACAAACACAAACACACTCTAGTCTCCAGCCACCCTTGAATCTACAACGTAGGATTAGCTTTCTTTTCTCTGTGAAGCATTCTCAGCCTGGAATTCCACTCACCATTACTGTCACCACATTGTTTATACCCTTCAGATATCAATTATCTGATCCTTCCTTTGATCATGGATCTAGTGAAAATCTTTCTGTCCCACTGTGTTTTAGGCTCGTTAAAGGAGTATCTCAGCTGTTTTCTAACAGATGAAGATCTGTAACATTCAGATACACCTGGCACATGTTTTCTCAAAGTTTATGAATGACAAAATCTTTTAAAATTTTTTAATGAGAAATTTTAGCACTGACGTATATGTCACATAAAAGTGATATTTTAGAAAAAAGAGAAGTGTTTTATTTACATATATTTTTGGAGATATACCAATCTATTTATATGCTAAGATTTTCAAAATCAACTATTTTTTTCATTTTATATAATACATATAATTTCAACTTTATATGCTTCAAGATACCTTTCAATAAAATTGGATAATAATTTCCCTGTATATATGTATTTTGTATATTAAATAGATACAATATAACTATTTGATAGACCTGTTTTAAGAGGAGTTTCATTTAATGAAGTCATAAATTTCATATTGCACTGACACAATATGTTACTATTTTTTTCACTATTTTATTAAGGGAAAAATTTTCCCCTACAATGTTTAACAACAATAGACTGTGCTTTTAAAAACAAATGTACAAACATAATTATAAACATTAAATACTGGACAGCTTTCTAGTCAGTGGCTATAACCAGGAAATATTAATTTAAAGATTTCCATGTTATCGTGAGAATGTTGTATTCTTTGCAGTCAAAAATTTTTTAATGAGTTCACAGTAGCATATTTATTTTAACTAATTTCTATTTAGTTTTATCTCCGAAGTTTTATTTAAATCAGTGACAGTTTGGTCATTTCCATTTCTGCTCTTGGTCTCATCACTTGGCAATTTGTATGGATTACCCAGCCTTCCCCCAAAGAAGAGTGAGGCTTGAATTTAAATTAAGTCCTAGAGCATTCTCTTTCAAGTGCAGGATCACTGAGTTAATCTCTACATGAAACAGTCTGGTTGCAGAATGGAAGATCTGCCATGTGGACTAAGGCTGGCGAAGTCAATACATTTTAGGGGATTTATCATGACACTCTTTTCAAAAGTTTCTTCATAAGAACCCTGTGTGGTCCATACTAACCTAATGACTTCGATTTTCTTTGATATTTAATTGAAACACAGCTTTATCTTGTAACTTTATGTTTTCTGGCAAACAACTAAAGAAACTGATCCCTTTGGACCACTGTTTTTGGCAATAGACAGATCAGACTCAAAGTATGCAATGTATTTCATTTTACTGTTTGTTTTATTTTCAGTAATAACTGCAAGATGACAACAAATTTCATATGAAGACTACTTCGGATTAAAGGTAAAAGGAATGGTTACACGTTTTTAAAGTAATACCCTTACTAAAAATATCTGATGAATGATGCAGGATGTGTAAATTCTTCCTTTTAAAAAAATCTCTATCCCTAGATATGAATATTTAAAGAAGCATGAGGATTCTGTGTAGCATATTTAAAACAACAGGATGTGGTTTGAGGAATATAGTGGTCTATCCAGACATCCGTATTTGAACCAGATGCTCACTATTTTTCTCTATTCATACTGGTAATACTGTTTAGAGAAAACACTAGCAGTTGTACAATTTAATATTTCTAGAAATCTTTTAATGTTAATAGGTAAGGGGAATATCTAGTGATGACTAAAACAGTAATTTATATTACAGTAGTAAAGCTGCCTTGGCCTGAATTTTTATCTAACATCCAAGATAGTATTTCTTTGCCTATTACCATCACAATCCAAAGAATATCTCTCACTCAGAGAAGATTCTCTAAGAACTTCTCTAAATAAATAATAAGTTTAGCATCCCAGAAAGTTTTTCAGAAATGGTTAAAAAGCTAATTCACATCACAAAGGGAAAGTATAAAAGAGGTGACTTTCTTCAGGTTAGATAATTATCATTTTCACAAACATAAGTTTACATAAGTATTAAGGTTTCATAATGTTCTAGCTATATTAGAATATTAGTACATAAAATAGCATGAAATACATGGAGAACAACTACAAATTTAAATAACATATTTTTACAGTGAATGTAATCTTACAGCTGGAGTGTTCACCCATTTTAATAAATCAATTTAATGAATCTTGTTACCCAAAGGACTATCATACTAGATTAGTGTTATGCAAAATAGCTGTTTCACCAGATATGCCAATCAGAACTGTGAGAAATTCTGCTCCCAAAGACTGAACACTTATCAGTGAGAAACTTTCGATGAGAGGTAACTAAAGGTAATCTCCCTTCCTTTATCTCTTCTGTGGAATGCACCAAGATGAATTTCCAGCTGCAAAGTTTCTACAAAATCCCACCATGCTGAGCAGACTCACCCAATGCACAAACTGCCTTACCTTTTTGCCACTTCTTGTGAAGCAGCAATCCCTAAAGCAATGACTCACAGCTTTTCTTGCCTCACCTCTCTTTTTCTTAATCTTTGCTTCTCTGGGTCATACCTCCCAGATCAAGTATCAACTTGTATCCTTGTGTCAAACTTTAGCACCTAGATGATAACGCCTGAAATGTGGCAAACTTAGAGAAATCTCTTACTTTAATGTAAATCTTTTAATTCTCTATGTCTTTCATGTACTTTCCAAATTTACAGCATTGTTATGGGTTGAACTGTGTCTCCCCAAGTTTAAATGTTTAAGTCCTAACCTCCCCCGCATTACCTCAGAATGTGACCTCACTTGGAAACATGATCTATACGCAGATGTAATTAGTTAAGATGAGGTCATCAGGCTCTAATCTAAAATGGCTGGTGTTCTTGTAAAAAAGGGAAATCTGGAGACAGACACACAGGTAAACTCCATGTGCAGAAAAAGGCAGAAGGGTAACACTTCTACAAACCAAGAAACGTCAAAGATCTCCACCAAAGCTTGGGCAGAGAAATGGAATATTTTCCTTCTCGCCCTCAGGAGGAACTAAACTGGGCAACACTATGATCTAAGACTTCTAGCCTCCAGAATGGTGAAACAATAAATTTTAATTGTTTAAGTGACCTGGTTTGCAGTACTTTGATATGGGGGCCCAGGAAGTAGTGTAATAATTTATATTTCTCTTTTATTAGTGTTAAACAGGGCATCCAATATTGTAAAGAACAGCAAAACGGTAGTGGAAATCCATGTTTTTTATTCCTGGTCTTATGTAGACTATGTCTACGTTATCCCCATTAATTTAGTTTTGTTATAGGATAGGCAAATCTGTTCTCCACCTAGTAGTTAAAAATTTTTTTATCTTAATTACATTCTGAAAATTTTCAAATTTTCATACAAATATTGAGATTATGAGATTTTTTCTTCTTTAGAGTGTTCATATGCTTACACTAGTGAGATTATATATATGTATATCTAATCATATATAACCATATTTAATAAGTAATTCATACAACTATTTTTTCAGCTCCTGGATAAATCCTGCTTGATCATCATAATGTAAAATTTTTAAATTTATATTTGGATTTTTTTTCATTTATATTAATATATGAAATGAGGTTCTTCCCCACCCACAACCCAGTATACTGTATTTGTCTGGTTGTAGTGTCAAGGTTATACTTACCGTATAAAATGAATAGTTGAGTTTCCTGATTTTCATACTTTCTAGAACAAATTTACTTGAAAATTTCATAGATCTTATGTTTACAATCATCTTGGCCTGGGTTGATTTGTATTTATTTATTCATTGTAGGTCTTTTAATATTTTCTATTTTCTTTTATGACATTTTGGCGTGTAATATTTTCTAGGACTGTTTCTATTGTATCTATATCTTCAAATATATTAGTACACAATTGTTTATGAAAATTATTTCATAATTTGATTACATTTTATTGTAATTATTGTGATTTCTGTTTTCAATCTGATTTATATGAGTTAACTTTTATTACATAAAAAATCCCCTCAAAACTTAGTGACTTAAAATAAGCACCACAAGAGAAACAAAAAAGACATGAATAAACAGAAGGATATATCATGCTCATGGTTTGGACCAGCTAAGATTTTTAAGATAGTCATTGTCTCCAAATTGATACACAGATTTAACACAATCTCAAAAACTTCATCAAGCTTCTTTTGTAAAAGTTTCAAGCTGATTCTAAAAATTTACGAAAATGCAATGGATTTAGAATGACTAAATTAATGTTGCAAAAGAAGAACTAAGTTGGCGTATTTATATTATCTTATTTCAAGACTGACTATATAAAGTTATACCAACCAAGAGGACATGGTGTTGGCGTATAGGATACAGACAGGGATTCCAGAAGTAGACCACATATATATAGTGAAATGATTTTTGACATAGGTACCAAAGTAATTCAATAGCAAGAGAGTATTATTTTCAATAAATAGTCCTGGAAGAACTTCATACCTGTATGAAAAACAAAATAAAACAAAACTTCTACCCTTATCTCACACCATATATAAAAATTAATTCAAAATTGTGTTCATAAAACACAAATGTGAAGGCCAGAACAATGAGAAATTTTAACAAACTATGGTAGTTAAAAAAATGTTAAGACAAAAAGCATGAACTGCAAAGGATAAAGAATAAATAAGACATCAAAAATTATTAAAGTCTACTTTTTAAAAACCACTAAGAAAGTGAAAATATACACCACAGATATCATATGTCTGATCAAGGACTTATATTTAGACTATATAAAAACTCTTCAGATAATGATAATCACATAATACTAAGAAGTAAAACAACATTAAAAATCGACAAAATATTTGAATGGACATTTACAAAGAAATCTTTGATGGCAAACCAGCACATTAAATGTTCAACATTACTAGTCATCAGAGACATGCATATAAACACTAGAATGGCACTCCATGTCACAACCACTAGAATGACTAACATTTTTTAAAAATGATGGCATCAACTATTGATGGGGAAGCAAAACAGCTGGAATTCTCATACGTTGCTACAGGAGATGCAAAATGGTACAGCCACATTGGAAACCAGTTTGGCAGTTACTCAACAATTTACCCATGGTGAGGCAATTCTACTACTGGGTATTTTCCCAAGAGAAATGAAAACCTGCATCTGCACAAGTACTTGTACATGAATATTTATTATAATCTTATTAGTAATATGCATCCATTGGAAATAACCCCAAAATTCATTAATGTGTGAATGGATAAGCATGTTGTAATAATCTATACAATGGAATGCCATATGGCCATAAAAATGACTGAATTCTGATTCTGGGCAATAATGATGAATATAAAAATATATGCTGAGAAAAAGATGCCACTCACATAAGACTACATTCTGTATAAATCAATTTATTTTAAGCCCAAGAATAGACAAAACTAATCTATGGAAACAGACTTCAGAGGGTTGTTGCCAGGAATGTGGGGAGGGTGTATGGCAGGAAAGAAACCTGACTAGAAAAGGATAAGTGGGAAATTTTTAGGGTGAAAGAAACATTATGTAGTTTGTTCTACGTGTTGGTTACATTGGTATGCATAATTGTCTAAACTCACTGACCTGAACACTTAAGGTATATGCATTTTATTGTAAAATACGTATATACTATTTATGGTATATTTAGTATATACACTAGTTATTGCGTATTTACTGAGTACAATAATTATTGTATATATATTCATACTATACTATCTTACTCAAATCATGTCCAACTTTATTAAAACTATACATTATTTTATATCTACCTCAAAATCCAGTTTTACAAAATCTCCAAATATTTGGCCTGCAATGGTCATTTCCCTCTATAAATTCCTATCTATGCCATCTACCTACACCTTTATCTATACCATACCTTTCTATATTTTTATCTATCTATACCTTTATCTATACTATAAAATTTAGCACTTAACAGTTTATGTACTATTATGTTATCAGCATAACCTTACTGGAAATATACTTTGCATGTTATACTGTAAAATATTAAGTGCTACATACAGATTATTATAATTTGTTTACAATATAAATTATTAAATATTAATACTGAATAATTACAATGATTTCATAAAAAGTGATCTACATTGATCTACATGAATTTTAAAGTGAACACTGATTTTTCAGTCATCAAATCTTATACAGATATCCTGTATCATTGACAGTTACAGACTTGAGAATCTACTTCCTATACTTCATTTTTTGATATACTAATCAGTGTCTATTTCAAAATTGATTTTTTTACTCTGTGATTTTATATGTGGTTTAGCATTAAACACTCTCAGTGTCTTATTCATAAGTGTTGAGTATGAGAATGCCTCTGAAATTAAGATCCAACGAATACTTGCTTAGTATCTCTTAGTACATGCTACAGTCCTTCATTTGTACAACATTATAATATTTAGCACTAATAATCTTTAATTTAACTGGTACAACTTTTTTTTCCCTATAGGGCTACCAAGCTTAAATCCAGGTCTGTTTCCTTGTGTGGAGCAATTATTACCCAGATGTAGGTCCGAAATCATGCAACATAGAAGGCTATATAAAAAGAACAAATCCATTTTCATAGAGCAGTATTTTATTTTGATTAAAATACTATTGCAATAAAACATGGTGAACACATTTGTGTTTCCATTGAAGAGAAAATCAAGAAATTAAAACTGTATCATACTTAAAGCCAAGATCCATTTACCATTCACATTTTTTAAATGTTCACCAACACATTTACTAATTGTTTCAACATTTCTTTTTACACTATTTAATTTTCCCTAAATCTATCAGTCTTTATATTTGATATGACATTGTTGTCATAATGTTGAAATTCTGGCATCAGAGCAGATGGCATCAATTTAGTGTGTCACCAGCTTCTAATATTTAATTCAGTAGAAAGTCAAGGATTAAGGATGCAATAACGTGAATTTTATTTTTTGCTAAAAAAGCTAAGCATAATTCACTTTAACTTTTATAATGGATTAAAACTGTGGTCATGAGAAAACCTGACTTTTTTTTTAATTATGAAGGTTTCACATTGACAATGTTATAAAATGTTACAGCTAAAATCAAAAAAAATTTGTTAATTCCAATCACAGATCATCACTTGGAAAGCACATGCTAATCTGTTGTAAAATGTTGCAGAAATAAGATATTCTTTCTAAATGTCCTCCCTGAAACTGACCAGTATTTATCAGTAAATAACACTGACAGCAAATGAAATAATAAAACCATTTGATTCTTATCAAAGAGTTTAATTAACAAATGTTTTGCTTAAGAAATAATTGATCTTTAAAGGTTTAAAAACAAAAACAAATATAGTACACCAACATAACCTAAAACTATCTTTAGAAAAGGAGATGGTTAAAAGCAAAATGAATAACGCAAAGATAAAAGGAATAGATAGCTTTTTCACGTAATAAGCCATCCTCCTGATAGTAATATGGTAAAATATTGACTTAAAACAGTAATATGAAGGAAGGATAAAGACACCAATTTGCAGATTATTCATCAATATATCTCATTCTTCTCAACATTTATTAAATACTATGCAACAGATACTGTGATAGGTTTTGAGAATATAAAGTCAAGTAAATAATGTTATTGCTCTCAGAGTATTTACAAGCTAGTAGGAGAAACACTTAATGCAAAGATTTTAACTGCAAAGAGCCATGACAGAGGTAGGCAGGGGGGTATTTTGGAAGTTCAACAAAGGAGACTCTACTATTACTCAGGAAGGATCAAGACAAGCCTGTGGTGGTGCTTTTGAAGAAACAGTAGGTGTTACTCAGATAAGGAAATTTAAAACATATTCCAGGTAGAAGGAAGAACATCATAAAAACTGTGGTGGTGGTAGTGTCATTAAGCATCTGGGAAACTGAAGGGGCCATAATATTCTGGAGTGAGGAGGATATAAGGCACAAGGGAGACCCTGGAGAGTAAACTGGAATCAGATTATGAAATGCCTTAGGTACTAAGCCAATGTATTTGTACATACTAACATAACCTTAGATGGAAAGGTTTAATCCAAAAAGTGACATAGTTTTTTTTTCCTCTCAGCAATATAACTGGCATCAGCAGGAAAGAATGACTATTAGGAGGTCCAAGTAGAATAGGGTACTCATTGCAAGGTGGTTGTAATCAGGGTAAAAAGGAAAATGAGCTTGGATTAAGCCCTCATGGAGGAACAGAGAGACAATTTTTAGCAAAAAGACTCTCAGGACGGATTTATGAATTCCATGTGAGAGAAATAATCTCCCAGGTCTCTAGCTTTACATAGCCACATGGGCACTGTTCCATACAAACGAGAGAGAAGCAAAAGTTATGGGGGGAGTGGATGGTGAGAATGGAGAAGACTGATTTTGATACATTGAATTCGGCATGCTTTTGAACATCTCCAAATGGTGTTATCTGGTCAACTGCTGGACCTTTAATTCTTTTCCAATCATTTTCATGCATGTACACGCACACATACACACACATGTGCATTAAAAACTCATTACTTTTGTAACCCTTCTAAAAGTTTCTTAAGTAGTACTCTAAGCAGGTTAGGGCTTAAATGGGAGGAGACAGAAGGGAAAAAGAGCATATAAAACTTTACATGGCGAGTTATCATTATTATAGTGAAAGATGTCAAAGTTCATGCTGGCCAATACTTACTGCATCTGCTTCAAAAGACAGATAAATAAGCTTGAAAACTTTGGTTTTAGAAACTGAAGAACTGTGAAATCAATCAGGACCAAATGAACTTAAAACAGGGAGCCACTTGCCATTTCTGAGCACGGGCTGAAGATCTAGCTTGGCCCAGGCAGAGGGACTTAACTGTTAGAAAGAAAACAGTCATGTTTTGGCAGTGGGGTAGGGCTGGCTGGTATGACAGACTGCAAGCAAGCAGAGACCCAGATAAAGAGCTGTTGTTTCTCACCATGACTTCTAGAGGCAGTTAGGGAGACTAATGGGCTGAGCCAGCAAGGTGAAGTGAAATATCCCACAGTCTAACAGCACTGAGGAGTCAGAGTCCATTAGAAGGAAGGAAACTAATAAATAAGTAAATAAGTAAGTAAGTAAGTAAGTAAGTAAGTAAGTAAGTAAGTAAATAAATAAATAAATAAATAAATAAATAAATAGTTACCTTTGTGAATCTTGAAGCCACATGGGACTGAAGAAAAAAGCTAAGCACAAAATCTTCAAGGGCAGAACTAAAACTTCTGTCATCTCTCAGGTCTCAGGTATCAGAGACTCAACAGGGGATCTTAAAAATACCAGGAGAGTCACCCTGATGAACAAGGTGAGCTGGGTCTTACTAAAATCACAACCCAGCCCTGACTGGATCAGAGTACACCCTCAGCCTCAAAGGGAAACTCTCCCTAGTAGTGGGCGTCATTCTTGGCTTCTATCATTCTTTGTCTAGCCGTACAATTAAAAAATCATGGTGTATGGGAAGAGTTAAAGAATCTGACCAAAAATCAAAGAAGAGGTAAACAGAAAAGCTAATTCAAGGATAATCTGGACAGGAAGTCTTTTTTAAAAACTTGTGATTAATACTTTGAAGAATATATAGCAAAAAATTTTTAAAAACTGATGAAACTTGCAACAGAGAATTAAAATGTATTTAAAAAACCAGATTAATATTTTAGAGCTATAAAATTAAGTACCTGAGTTTAATAGGAGAATTCAGAATTAGTAAACATAAAGTAACTCAAAACAAAAAATATAAAGAGAGGAAAAAATGGGATTAAAAAAGAATGGAGAAAGAACTAATCTATGAGTACGGAAATCAGAATAATTGGTTAGCTCTGAAGACGTACTGACTGGGAAACAACAGGAAGGACCTTGGGTGGTGTGAAAAATGCCCTGTGTCTCCATCCTGGTGGTTACTGCAAACGCATAACCATATATAAAAACTGAGTTGTACATTTTGCACTTTAAGTATGTTATGAATGTGTATAGCTTGTGGCAATCCACCAAGTTATACACTTAAATGTTCACTTGTCTATATGTATATTACAATTCCATAAAGTGCTAAAACATTTTCAGGAAAATTTATTTCTAAAGGGGTATAGTAAACAAGATTGATTCAATCAACAGATTTCTTAAGTAGCTCTTCTTGTGGCTATGCTTGGGTCAACTCATGAGTAGGCTGAAAATCCAGTGGGGGAGAGATGTGCGACAGAGTCAAATACAATGATTATAATAACTTGTCAGACTGTTATTGGTGCAAGGATGTGAAGGCCAAAAGAAAATTATTGACTAGAGGAAGATGAATTTTCTTTACCGGCATGGGTTCAGTTTCAAAAATTATTCTTGATTAGAAATGACTTGGAATTAGCCATTTCCTAAAGCTTTATGGATATGTTCCCGGGAGAAGGGAAGTAAGAATTACCTTGGCTCCTAGTCACCCGAAAAAAAAAATAATTTGTAATGAGAGACAGAAAGTGTGATATAAACAAGATTTTATTAGTAAAGTAAAAACATAGTAAAATATAGTAGACCCCCAAGAATTGGGAGCGGGCCAATCCAAGAAAGGAAAGATGGCGCTGCTCCTTTGTTTTTCCTGTTTTTACATCCTGGATTAAGGGCGTTTTCATGATTGATTGATTGATTCATGGCTCAAGTTCTTTGAGTGCTCAGGCTGATTGACAGCTTAGGTTCCTGTCCATCCCCTTTTGCACAGGTTCTTAACCCATGAAGCACAGAGAAACCCACAGGAGGGGGCTCAAACTGCAATGTTAAACTACATTATAGTGAGCATTGGGTCATGTTAAGCTGGGTCCTTCTCCCTACTCTGCAGCCACAGCGTTTGATCCTAGCCAGCTTCTTTGCTAGACCTCATTTAGAGAAAGTAACAGTTTTTGGAGCCCCTTATCCTGAGTGCAGGCTTACTGTTATTCTCTGGGTTGCTCACTTTCCCTTCCTCTCCCCCTGCCTGGTGCTCATTTTTATCTAACTGCCTAACAGCTATGTGTTAATAAGTTGTCATGTGTAGTACACATTTATGTGATACTCCCTTTTAAGTATTTAACACAGATTAATGACTGCTATTTGTAACATGATACTTTGGGTTATTTATTTAAAATACATGGAAAATCTGGGTATATAAAATCTTCCACTGTCACTGTGGGCCTTTCAGCAAACCCTGTGCAGCCTGCAGCACTGTGGGGAACGTGGTGACAGGCTCTGTCTGCCAGGCTATCTGATATTCATGTCATTTTAGTGATAGATCCCCCACCTCCTCTTTTGGGGGAAGAAGACTACTTCTAAGAATGACAAAACAAGGCGTCTGAAATGTGATAAGCCACTTCACAATGTGGCTTTGTGACTGACTGTGACTCATACTTTTATGTCACTTTCTGACATACTTTAAAAATACAATTGTTGGAAATGCTAATAATTCAATTCAGTTGAGAGTATTTTCTTCTTTTCAAAGAAGTACTACACTTGGTTCAGACCTACACAGAAACTCCATCATGAAGGGGTTATCTAGTAGAATAATCAGGCTTGCTTTAAGTGGCTACCTAATCACTTATGAAGAAGAGAGGTGAAACATTTAATTAACGCCGAGTGTATCAGAGAATACAAATAATAAATCAACTAAAAAGATTCAAAACTAGAATAGACTCATTATTGGTCTTTTTTACATGTCACTTATTCAGAAGTCCTCAATGAGCTATTTATGTATTTAGATACAGAGCAGATGACTGGCCATATATTGGTGATGGGGGTTTGAAAAACATGCACTTATAACCATGCATTAGCTTCTCATATTTGCCTTCTAGTATTTGCCATGAGATAAAAGCTTTATTTTGTACCTGCTAATCTATATCCCCTTAATTCCTGCCTATTAAACGTTCTGCCTTTATTCCATAAGACAAAACTTCTGAGTCAACTTCTCATACTGGAGGTGTATGTGAAGTTGAGTAAGGGAGCATGAGGTAAGGAAACAAAGGACAAAGATTAAGTCAGGGGTACCTTAGGCATCAGTGATACTTGGTGATCAGTCATGGGTGTTAAAAGGTTGGCTCTTCAACTTTTTAAAAATAATGAGTTGGAAAGCCTTAGACCTGAATACTCGGAGTATCTCTAAATCCGTGTTCTTCCCACAGCCATCCTCTGAGAACAGAGATTACGGATAGTCCTTTATACATTATTGGCCATATTCTGAATCTTGTGATTCTGCTGTCATGGCCACAAAATGCTAGACCAAGCATTCCTCTAGAAAATTAAAGGCTATCCATGATGCTAGAGAAATCAGTCCTTTAGGGTTCTTATATATTGGGTGGTGTAAGAAGATGTGTTCTGTTGAAAATAACAAAAATTGGCTTACAGAGTCTTAAACCCCAAGGAAATGTGTTGTTCACTTAATCAGATGTCTGGATGAGGCTGATTCCAGGAGGTCTAGTCAAGAACAGCATTGAGTGAAGTATTCCACTCAAGAATAGCATTGAGGACACAATTATGTCTAGCATTACCCTACACCTTCTGCAGTATTTTGTCTTTAAATCCCAGGCTTGAAACTTCATAGTTTAAGATGGCTGTCTGTCAGTTTCAGGCATTATATGATTCAAAGACAGCATGCAGGGCAAAATGGAAGGAAACAGGAACAAAAAGTACTTTTGCCTCATGACACTGTCATTTTTATTAGGAAACAAAACCTTTCTTAGAAGTTGTCTCATGAGCAATCCCTAATTTCTCACTCCCGATTGACTTCATTGGGAATCAGAAATGCAGCACTGAACTAAGGCAATCATTGGTAATAACCAGAGTTGACTATTATCGTCTAAACAAAATAAAGCTGTCAGCAAGAAAAGTGGTTGATGGCTAGCAAGTAGACAATCAAAGATGTCATCATCTGCTACAGATGATCATTATGCAATCAAATCTATATTGCAGAATTTAAATGCAAAGCTAAATAGCTAACACAGTAAAAGGAGAAAAGTAGTTAAGAAGTGCTAAAAGTAGAAATAACGGCAGACAAAGGAAGAAAGAGTCATGAGTGTAGCAGGTTACTAGACCAAAAGGCAATAGATGTCTGATTCAAAGGCATGAACAAAATTACTGGCTTACTCTATCTACTGTCTGGGTCATTAGAGTTGCTTATGGGTCACTGGAGCTACTTTCATGTTCTGAATGGTGAAAAATGATTTTCCAATGCTCTTAGATATCTTGCCCTTTTGATACAGTGTTGGTTTTCTCTCCCTGGCTTCACCTGTATTCTCTTACCACAAATACCATCACCTGAGTGACATGAGAACAGCTGTGCCTCTTGCAAACTAAGAATGCTAATATGGAGAAGACAGATGATGTAGGCTACAATTCGTATACAAATCATTCATTCAATAAATATTTACTGACTCCTTATTATGCACCTGATATCATATTTGGCTCTTTTGATAAAAGGTAATAAACAAGATAAAGTTTTTTTGCCCCCATAGGACTTCATCTTATTCTAGGAGAGAGACAATATTCAAGAATACATACAAATTAGTGAAATACTTTTCTGTAGGTGTGATGTTGAAAATGACAGTAATAATGAATATTATTATGTTCTAAGAAGATCCTGAGCAATTTTTTTATTGCATTCGATTACCATTTTAATGTAGGTGCCCTGTGTTCCATTTTAAAGATGAGAGAATGAGGCACAGATAGTCTTTAAAAAACTAAAAAAGGTGAGGGAATTTTCAGTGAGTTGTGAAATAACCACTGGTGCATCACTGAATATAAGAGAAAAACATGCACAAAAGGATGAGCGATAACATGGAGAAAGAGTTATTAGAGAGAAGAGCAGGCCTAGCGGCTATACACCTGCAGTAAGGATGGCATTTTGAAGATCAGTTAGGAGGTCAAACTAGATCAAGTCCAGTGAGCAAGAATAAGACCATAAAAGAACAGGTCCCACAATTATGTAGTGACAGATTATGTAAAGCTTCTTAGGCCATAGAAGAGGTTTAATTTTATTTTGAGAGCAGTGGGAAGTCATAAATCCATTTAAAACAGGGGAAAATGTAATTAAACGTTTTTAAAAGAGCATTCTTGCTGCTGGGTGGAAAACAGAGTCTAAGGGAACCAAACTGGAAGTAAAGTAAAACAAAACAAAACAAGTTACTATGGTAGTGCTGACAAGAGACAACGGTGGCTATTTGATGGCTGTTTGAAGACAGCCTCAAAAGCACTTATTGATAGATTGAATATGGGGTAGAAAAGAAACGAAGCAAGGATAATTCTTAGCTTTGGGCATTAAAACAACGGGTGAATAGTAGCCCCTTTTTAAGCGACTCAGTCTTACTTTTTTCTCAAGTGGGAGGAGGTGGTACATAGAACGACGACAGCTGAGAGTTCCTTTGGAGATGGCTACTAAGTTTCTAAATAAAAATGTCAACTGGACAAAAAACCAAAACAAAACATTCTCCTTCTAGACTAGAGTCAGTAAGATGATTCCTGGGCCTGTTCTTCTCACTGTAGATAATATTACCCATTTTTATTTATTCATTCACTCATTCAAGGGAAAAAAAAAGTATACAAATTATGTTAGACCGTGGGTAATGGCTTTACATATTTTTAGCTCTTTCCTCTCAACTCAGCTTCATTTCATCAACCTTCTATAGTACACACTCCTTAGGATAATTTACTAATAATGTACCAAGCTAGACCTCTCTGTCCTGATTTAGCCCCTCTCTCCTGTTTTTCCAATGGTCATGAGCTGTATCGAAGCTCTGTGATGCAGGAAAACAGCACCTGTTAAGACAGTCTCCCCAGTCGTGTGTTCTGGGAAATGGCTGACTTCACAGAACCACGGCCCATATGACTCAGATGAGATTCATCGGTGCCTCTCTTTGTTTATCTCTGACAAGGCCGGGCACAAACCCTTCAAATTCCCTTTTCATTACCTCATAAATAATTACCTGAACTGTAGCAAACGAAGTACTTAACGGGTAAATGAGCACCCACACACCCGCCCTGGCTATACATTCAGGTTCAGAACAGAAGAAGCAGGCAAAAAGGCCCATTTCCCAGTTCCTCCTGGAGGACATTTAACTACGTACCTTCCCAGCTGCTGCCTGTGGCCCTGGCTTCCTATCAGCCTGCATCGAGGCGCTGAATGTGATTCACTCCTTGGCACACCTTCAACGGCTGTGGCCACTATAAACAAAGAATGTAGCTCAGACAGTTACAAAGGTGTGTGAATCAACCAGATGCTCGGGCTGAGCTGCCTGACAAGATTCATCTCCTCCATGAGACCCCTCCTCCTCTGTCAAGACTGAAAGAGGGGTTTGTTTTATCTAATGCCCAGAAACCAACAGAGAGTCAAGGAAAATGAAGGCACAGAGGAATACGTTCCAAAGAAAAGAACAAGATAAATCTCCAGAAACAAACCTTAGTGAAAGAGACATCTACTAAGTTCCTTCAGTGGATAAGGCTTTTCCCCAGATTCACACTCGTTCAAGTGTAGAGAGATGGAAAAGGGACACATGAAATGACTTTAGATTTCAAGCTTTTGTAACTAAGTCCAGACACACAAGGCGGTGCAATTTATTAAACGGATATTTAGAAAAAGAAACAAACTTTGGAGAAATGATTATGGGTTCAGTTTTAAACATTCTTAATTTAAGGTGCCTGCAGGAAAACTCAGTCTAAAAGGAAAGTTTAATTTATGGTTATGAAGCTCAGAGAAACAGTTAAGGCTGGAGATTTAGGTATATTATTTACCAGCATGTGTAAGAGTTACAATACAGAAATTAGTTTAAAATTCTGAGAGTGGGTAAGAAACATAAGATGTAAGATTAGATTGAAAAGTTTTGTGTGATACTTCACTGGCACCAATCATTAATCTTCTCCATTATCCTGACTATTGTTTAAGTCAGTTACATTAAGTCCAAATCAGCAAATATATTATGCAGTCATTCTGTGCCAAGTACCATCCTAAGTTTTGATACAATGGTAAAAAAAAGTATATATATATAGAGTCATTGTCTTTCCTCTGAGATCCTGTAGAATTCTCTGAGAGCAGATCTTTATATCCATAATTAATGGTTTCCTATTATCTAGAACATATAATTTCAGCTCCTACATCTGGCATGTCATTACCTAAATGACTTGACTGAATTGTTGTTTACCTCTAAATGGCACCTAGACTTCTTGCTCACTCAGTGTAGTTTGGCCCTTCTTCTGGAAACAGCACAGGTTTTACCTAGAATCTCGCTCTCCCCAGCCCTCAATCTATGTGCTCACTTGGGGAGGGGTGGCGTACTTGACCACACCTGAAGTTCAGAGTGGGCATATGACTGAAAGCTAAACAATGTGAGTATTTTACAACAGAGACTGCAGTTCAGAAAGGGACAACTGGCCCTAATCACACTGCCCGGACCTAAAAAGACATTGGAGACAAATGGTAATGTTGAAGGAGATCATGGAAAGAATATGACCACAGACTGACCCACAAGATGGACCCAGGCAGTAGGAGGCTCCTCGCCTGCTCCCTTGTCCTCAGAATTTAGGTTGTACCCACCGTTTCCACAGCTGGAGCCATTCTCAAGAATGCAGCCTTGAGAGAGTAAGGTGAGGCTGAAACCATCTGAATGGTATACATGACTGAACTCTACATAAACTTTAAGATTCCAGGAGGCAGGTGTGGAGATCTGCTCACCTTGCAGCTGCCCAAGACAACCTCATGTGTACATTCCCTTGCTTATTAAAACTGTCTCCTACCAACCTGGAATGGCCTGCCCCATTCTTTGTCCTCTCCTTGTCTTCCATGTATGGGGTCCAGTTTGTGACCCAAAAGGCAATCCTTAGGGAAGATGTCCCTTTTATAATTGATGCTGCTAAGGGATTGGAATGTAGGCTGAAGCTGCTGGGAGCTAAAGATACTGTATAAAGAAACAAATCTGCCTGAGAATGGAGCACAGAGGAGATTAGGAACAAGACACAGAAAGACTACTGTGGTTCCACAATATTTTTTGACGGAATCTAGCTCCACCAGAAACCAGTTTTGCTTTTTAGCTGTTTTTAAGTGGATTGGAATAGAGGTTTTGTCACAAGGAGCAAAATTTCCCACCTTAGTTTGTAGCGTAGGTTTATAAATACGTTACAGAATTAGATGTTGTAGGATCTAAATTCTTTTGCTTCTAAATGAATGAAGTTAAGTTGTTTAACCTTTCTATGCCTAAGTTTCCTAATGAGGAAAATGGGGATGATAATAGTATCAACATCCTAAAATTGGCATAAGGACTAAAGGTGATAATGTGCCCTTCTATCAATGGCTGGCTCAAAGTATGACAATGATTATTGTCATTGCCAATCACGTTTTAATCTTTAGTGCAAATGGAACAACCCCATGTCTGAGAGCTACTATGAACATGCCTGCCTCAATGCCTTTACTATACTTAATCTAACAGCATTATTTTATGCAACAAATATGTATTATGCTCTTAGGTGTCAAATGTAATACACGTCACCAATCATAAAAAAGGATGAAAACATGTGATTCTTGCTTTTGACATGCTCAAACCAAGCTGAAATGCAGTATGAAATACAATTTATTTTATACACACTACAAAAAGTGGGGGAGGTAACTGCGAGGAATTTGTAATAAGGTAGAAATGCTGAGTCTTCCCTTGCTGTTCCGTATGTAGAGCCCATCACCTGGGAGCTGCATACAATGAGCTCCAAACTATAAAACAGTAAATGCTCACCTTCTGTGCACCCTTGTAGCTTTTTTGGATTGCTCTATTATTCTAAAGTCTCAAAGCCACAGATGCAATGGAAGAGTCGTTAAAATTCATAATTTCATTGATAAAAGCTGTGTCTCCAGCCCCAACGTCCAGACCCCTGACTAGAGTTTTCCAGACCTGCAGTTGCCAATTTCTCTCCCTGAAATATTCTCCCTTAGATATCTGGGTTGCACACTCCTTTTCTTTTAAAGTATTTTCTCCTTAGAGATAATTTCCATCATCATCTTATCAAAAGTGGTACCACCTACCAACATGGGACCCTTTATTCCATTTTATTTTCTACTGAACTTTAATCATAAGCTCTTTACTTTTTTATGTTGTCTTTCCTAAAATGTAAGATATTTGGCAACAGAGACTTTTTCTTTTCGCCCTACAATTTTAACACCAGGGTTCAAACACCATACTTACTCTAGATACTTGTAGTGTATGTGGGAAACACAATAGATGCTAGTAAAATATTTAGAAAATGAATGAATAAAAACAAAATTAAGTAAAATTGATTTTGAAAACATTTTACCTTGAGACAATTATGGATTCACATAAAGTTGTAAGAAATGATTAAAATTATATTTAGGTAAAACACTATTAACTAACTCATTTTCCCACCATGGAAGGCAGTCAGTTTTTGTAATCAGCTATTACCTGCCCCCTTCAAAACTACTCTGAAAGCAACACTGCTCTGCCAGTCAAGCTGATTATATTGTTCTATTTTTCCTTATGTTATACACCACATGCTTTGTATGATTCACCAGACACATTAATTTTTTAAAACTACAGGAAATAGAAATCATATATCAGATCACACACACACACACACGTTTCTCCTGTCCCTGCATTTTTTACACGGCCACATGTTACAAGGACAGAAAAAAAAATCATGACTATTATAAATCTGTGTGGTCGTATCATTTTCAGATTTCTCTTGCAGTATACGACTATTTCAGGTATTTTACTATAATTCAAGAAACAGAAAAGGAAATAGAAATGATAAAAATAGAAAAACTCTAAAAATATGAATTGTAAGGATGAGATTTGTTTAAAGTACAACTTTACTAGCTAATGATTCAGACTGGTATCTTCCTAGGATGATTCTTTTATTTATTCATCAAATATTAATTCAGCACGTATATACTGTGCACTTAAAAAGTGCCAGGAACTATTACAACGGTTGTATGACTCAGAGACCAAAACAAAGATCTTGCTTTCATGAATCCTAAACTATACACAGAAAACATACACCTGTGTGCATCCACACTCACAGACGAATCGATGAAATACGTAATCTGTGAGTCTATGGAAGAATAGGAAGCAGGAAGAAGTAGAGAATGACAGGACCGTGGGGAATGGGCAGTTGTGATTATAAATAATTAAACAGAACGGTTAGAGAGTCTTTTCTGAGGTGGTACTGGTTTAAAGACTCGAAGGAAGTAATCAATGAACCACACTCAGTCTGTGGGACGAGCAGGCCAGGCAGGAGTGACCCTGACGCAGTTCTGCGGCCACTGCGTTTGAAAGAGCAAAGCGAGACGGGTAGAGAAGCAGGTGCTCTGGTCACAGAGGAAATAGGAGCGGAATAATTTAGGGCTTTGGGGCCAATGCGAGGCCTTTGGCCTTTACCCTGAATCTGATCAAAGGGATCTGAGGAACTTGAGCAGAGGGGTATCATGCCCTTCTGCTTCTCTGGGTCACTCTAGCTGCCAACAGGGACACAAGGCTTCAAAAGCAAGGAGACCAGTTAGAAGTTTTAAGTTGAGAACTGCTCTCAAACCATCATCAACCTGTAAGAGTTGAGAAATGAACATTAAACCTTCTCATTACTATATACATGGAGAACAGTGAACTTCTCAGAAAGCTTTCAGTGAGTATTAAGTAGCTGAAAAAAATTTCCCTGGGAGAACGCTCCAGGCTGCCCCTTTCATCACTGCCCTAACTCTTTCACTATATAAAACTTCACAGTCTCCTGAATTATGTGTAAGAGACACGCATTTCTTTCTCTCCATTGTGTTCACCTTTTTGTTTAAGGGAGCATAACTGTTAAGCTTCAGATATTCTTTTCATCTTTTAAAGCTTTGTGCATTAAGTATAATCCATACTTTGTATTATACATCAAAACAATTAATGTACAGTACTGAATTACAGAGTTGAACATAAAAAGAACTTCATCTCCACTTGATGTACAATGCATGCAAAATTTCCACTTGAATTGATGGAATTCACGCAAGGGCTCTGTGAAGAGATCATTTTCAAGAGCTAGATTTATCAGAATATGTGTGTAGCTCAATTTTTTGTATATATCTATTGACTTTATTGCTTAATTGGTTTATAAGGGCTGAAAATTGACCTGACCATAAAATTCATAATATTTCAATGTAAAACAGAGTATCTTCAGATTTAGCATCTGTAAGACAATTGCTAATGTGTGGCTTTCACATATGCCTTACTTCTGTTCTTGTGATTTTTTTCCCCTAATCATCCACTTAGTGCTCACAGCATTCAAATATTTACTCTCTTTAATACTCCTCCATTTCATTGCCTGCCTTCTAATGCCAGCCCACTTTGGACGGCCCTCTATATGACACCTTACTAGATACTACGGGAGACTTAAAAAATGAGAGAATCCCTATCCAAATGGAATTTGAAATCAGTTATTTTAATGCAAATCTGGGTATAGTAACTGCTATATTCAAGGTATGGGTTTAGAAATTTTTCTAGAACAGATAATAACTGTACTGGACCTGAAGAAAGAATAAGAGTTCAATAATCACAGATAGGATGTGCCCGTCATTCCTCACCTTAAGGATAACCTGTCCCTTTGATGTTCTGTTTCAAATAGGTTTTTTTTTTTAAACAAGCACCTTGTATTTGTAATTCTGAAAACAACCGTGAATAAAGCATTTTATTATTTAACACACTTTTGTAGTGCTTATTATTCACTAGGTACTATTCTAAGAGCTTTACATATGTCAGCTCATTCAATACTGGTAACATTTTTCTGAGGTAGGTAGGTACTATCTTGTACCATCTTACAGACGAGTTTATTCTCCATTCACCGCACCACTGGCCCTGCCAGCACATTCTCCACTCAGCAGTGAGCCAGTCAGAGCAGAAGCCTCTCCCACTTTAAACTCTCCAGTAGCTTCCCAAACCAACTAAAAGTAAACCCCAATTCCTTACTGTGGTTTATAGACTATTACACAGTCTGGTCCGTGCCTAATTCTCAGTTTTTTATTCTACTATTCTCTTTAATTCCTAAACTCTGGCCTCATTAGCCTTCTTCCTGTACCTGCACACACCACTCTCATTCTCCCCTTGGGGTTTTTGTACTTACTCGGTCCTCTGTCTGCACTGTTGCCTTCACAGCGTTGTCCTGGCTGCTGCGAGGGCGGTCCTGAAGGTCCTTACAGAATTCGGTGCAAGGGCATCCGGACCTGACTGGTACGGCGGCAGCACGGCGGTGGCCCCACCCGGCACCACCACCCACAGGAAACACAACGTTTCATCTACTACTCCGACACTGGCTGGGCCGTGGGGGCCGAGGAGTCTGACTTTTTAAGGCTGGGCCTTCCCCTTCTTTGTGCAATGCTGACACAGGACTTCGTGACCTGGGAGAAAGGCCGAGACAGCGAAGCTCAGGATCGTGCGCCCTGGAAGCTCTCACAGTCTGGATGGAGGGAGCCGGATGGACGAAGTCAAGTTTTGCAAAAGAAGCTAAGGACCACTGGCTCCAGAGGAGCCCCCAGCTTCAGCCAGAAGGAGGTGCGGAGCGTGGGCCTCTACCCATCCCGGAGGACTTCGGCGCGTCCAGCAGTGCGCCCTGGACCACGGCCGCACGTGGGGCTCAGCCACCGACCCGCCCGGTCCACGCCTGGCTGTGAGGGAGCTGCCGGCGAGCCTCCGCCTCCTCCCAGCGCCATCCGGCTTCCCCGTGGCCTTGGGGGAAGGTGTGGTGGCCCCCGGCCAGTCCATCGTCCCACCCAGACGCTGACGCTCGCCGCCGGGCTCCACAGAGCTGTGCGCACGCGGGGCAGCGCGCCCTCCCCCGCGGTCACGCGGGCCGCACATGCGTGCCACCTTCCGGGAGCCGCGGGCCATTCCGCCCCGCCCCGGGGCCGCAAGGCCCGCCGGGAACCAGGCCCGCCTGCAGAGCCCGTTCCTCCTTTCCACAGGAGGCCCACGGGAGCCGCCTCTCTGGGGACAGGAACTGGCGCTGGGCCTGGCAGAGCCGACCGGAAGCCAGGACTGAAGCGGGTAAGTCCAGACTAAGGGTGTCCTTTCCCAAGTACTTAGGTTTTCAGAGAAGACCGCGCCGCATCCTCACGTCGCCGCAGGGTGACCCCAGCCTGAGAGCTGGTGTGTGGAGGTGACTGTGCGTCAGCTCTTTGACCTGCACCGTGGCCACTTGTTTTGGTTATTCAATCTAATCTCTCTCCCCTACTGTAGCGTTTTAAGCTTCCCGAGGGCTGAGACCTTGTTTGTTTTATTTCACGTAGTCCCTTGTGGCTGGGAGAGCACTTGGCGAAGAGTAGGCTCTTCGTAAGCAGTGGCAGAATAACTGAATGAACATATAAAGTCACTTCAAATCCATTTTTGAAACTTTAGGTTTCTATACAGCTGTTCACATTCCATAAAGTGAATTGAAACCTGTTTATCCGATTTCAAACCATGATTATCAGGTAACCTGTTCACTGTTTAACAGTATAGAGGCAACAAATTTATATCTAATAGTTATTAAGTGGTTGTTACTTCCATGCGTAGTGCTGTGGTCAATCTCAACCTTGTATTTCTTAGTCAATATTAATTATACATTATACTGTAGATGTAGAAATTCCGTCTGAGAGAGGCAAACTATTGCTCAAGAAACGACAAGCTTACTAAGCGGGGCTGATAGTATTTTAGCACATTCAGTCTAACTATTGAGCTAATGGTCTAAATGACCCTGCTAGAATTTCTCTTCAGAGTAAATATTCAATATGAAGATTTTGCGTATTAATGTAATAGGGAAGAACCTTTATGTTCTATTACAAGTTAATCACTAAGGGATGTTGCCTCTGAGCTTAAATTATACATAATAGCTCAACTTTAGGAACCCTGCCTCCCAGGTAATGAGCATCAAGCTAAATAAAATAGCTTTGTTTAGCTCATAGGAAATATCCTGACCAGGCCCACCTGTGAATGGCTGCAATAAGGAAGAAATTAACACATCCCCTCAGGAGTTTGGCCAGAACCAGGATTTACTCTCTCCCCTTTTAGTATAAAAGAAGCCTGAATTCTAACTTTGAGAAGATGGTTCTTTGGGAACACCACTCCACCGTCTTCTCAGTCTGCTGGCTTTCCTGATAAAGTTGCTGTTCCTTGCACCAATAACTCATCTCTCAATTTATTGGCCTGTTGCGCAGCAAGCAGTTCAAGCTCAGACACAGTAACAGTAACTGGCTTGTAATGATTGGCGTTAGTGTCTTAAGAAAAGGCCCTCAAATATCAAACATGTCTGTGAGTGGAAGCGATGCATGTCACTTCCACACGCTGAGGCAGCCACCAGCTGGGATCCCTCTTGTGTAACGCCCTTATTTTCCTAGAGGGGGCCTTCAAGGCCATGTGTTCCAGATGGAGTAGCTTCAAGAAGAAAGCAAGCTGCACAACCACATCTGACTTTACCCTAGCAAGAAATAAACCTACATTTTGTTATGTGACTGTGATCTCTTGGTTAATTTGTTACCACAAAACCACATCATGGTCTATTTCATTCTAATAACACTAGGTAGTAAACTGTAGTTTTTAAAAATAGGTAATTATTTTCTAAAATCTGTCATGCCTCTCTACTAGACACATAATAGCACAGACATAATTTTTGAAAATATGTAATTTTCAAAAATCCGTGAAATTCCTGTCCAGTAGAGCCACTTACTAGCAGACAAATTAGTGACCCATACTTAATATATTTCCATCCCTTCGTCTCACATCTCTTGGCCAAAATCAGTAACATGGCTCCAAACTACCTACAGGTGAAATAATAAGCGAACACGTCAAGTACATGATGGTGAGCTGTCTCTAACAGCCGGAGTGCTGTATTCTCAGAGGAAATACTATGAAACAAACGTTGACTCTAATTATATTTTACTAGGCATAAAGCCTTTACGTAAAATTCTAAAATATTTTAAAATCATTTACTAGAATAACACTTCAGGTAAAAAATCCACTTCAGTGCTTTTCTAGCTAAAGATTACCCTTTGCTCCACGAGCATTTTCTCTACTGGGGATACTAATGTAAAGATCTGGATAGTGAATGAAAACAATACACTTCAGTAACCACATTTCTAGTCAGAAGTAATTGGAAGGCTGCAATGAAACAGTGCTCATCATTATGCAACAGTCATTATAAGTCAACTTGGCTTGGAATTTGCACATCTAAAATAATAATTCTATGAATTTAATTATTGCCACATGAAAGAGTGCAAAATTGGCATGCCTTACTAAAATGATATTTATACCAGTATAAAACAGTTTATCTCAATTTTGGTATTTTTGTGGCTATTTAATATATATTGAGTGGCTACAATGTATAGGTTTTAAAAATCAAATATTATACATTCACTTGTTATCAACAGATGTCATTTTAAAAATTAACAATTTGTTCAATGGAGTAAAGACAATTTAGGATGCCATGTAAAAAGAAAATGGACGATTATCTCCATTGGTTAGGGCTGCTGTGACAAAAATACCATAGGTTTGGTGGCTTAAAAAAAAGACTTATTTCTCACAGTTCTGGAAGCTGAGAAGTCCAAGATCAAGATGCCAAGGTGATTTAGTATCTGGTGAGAGCTCTCTTCCTGGCTCATAGATGGCTGTTTTCTAAGTCCTCACACCACGGAGGGAGAGTTCTGTGGGCTCTTAAATCACCTTCAAAGGGCACCAGTCCCCTCATGGGGGCTCCACCCCCCTGACCTCATCTAAACTAATTACCTCACAAAGGCCCCACCCACTTCCAAATAGGCCCCACATCACATTAGGGCACCATCTGTATTACTATAACATTCTTTCCTGTAATGCCAAATATCTTAAAAGTTTATTTGAAAAAGCAATTTGTAATATAATCCTGAAAACAATATTTTTTCAAACTAATATAATTATTTCTATCTGAAGGCAACATTTGTCTTTTTCTACTTCAATATCATGATGTTTTTGATAGTAATACTTTATTGTATTTTGTAATTCAAAAGCCATAAAGTCAAAAATTGAAATCACATAAAGTATAATGAAAACAACACTTATGAATATAATATTTCTTATACTCTTCAAAGTAAAGTACTTGTAAAAGTAATATGGTATAACTTTCAACATATGTACACTATTTGACAGTGCTATTAGACTGATATTTGCCTTTTTTTCCCCTAAACAAACCTCAAAATTATTTTACATTGATTAATGATATAAAATAAAAGTTATCAAAGGAATGATTTGATTCAAATGTGTTGTTGGGAAATACAATTAAAAATTAAATCTCCTCCCCTCCCTGATAACCTCCACAGAAGTAGAAAGGAAACAAACAGTTTTATTTTTGAAAAAATATTAAATCATAATGTGATGCCCATCACAGGCAATCTGCTAAAGAGACTGCAGAGACAGAAAGACATCTCACCCTTCAGATAGCCAAGCGTATAGTACACATCACATACATATCTGCAAGATAAACAATAACTGGTCCTTAAGTAAGAGGATTCGCCAGCATCACTTGTCACACATAGTTCATTCCAAATTTACCTAAGAATTGGGTAGCAATCTGTGTTAGTTCATTGGCTTTATCTAAAGGAAAAATAAACTCATATCTTTATGTCAGGAGATAGTTTTGGAGTATGGTGCCTATAAACTCTCCATCAGAAACAGATAGGGGCAGTATCTTGATTACCTTTTAAAGACACATTTCTCAGGTCCCTGATAAAGACATTCCTGGGTCATAATGCTGGCAAAAGTCTTGTTCTGCTTTTAAAGGAATTTATACATTTCAAAGGGATAAAGAAAACATAATTAAAAGTTTTCTAAAGTAAATCCTCTAAGAAAAGGGAGGAAGGAAAAGTGTCTTCTCTTATTTTCAACAGGGAGAATTAAGCCTCTTATTTTAATTTGTATTTGCCCTTCCAGTTTTCCACATGCACTTGAATCATTTGGACTGTCACTCTCAGAAATACCAGGGGAAACTCAGAAGTGGGCACAGGAGATGAATGCTGCTAAATTGGCTTTGGAGAAGAAATAGGAGTGACTTAGAGCCAAATTATTTAGATGTTTAAGTTACAATGATATGGCTACTGTAACAGTATATTGAAAACAAAAAATAATTACCTTTTTAAAGTATGATGTTCTTGAAAATGTGTAATTATTATAGCAATAATTATTGCCCTAGGGTTCTAATTATAAGCAAATTAGTCTAAGTGAGATTTCATTGCCAGAAGTCTTTCACTAACAAGTTCCACTTTCTTTAAAATTTTTTGTGTACTTATTTCAGAATATAAAATATCTACAGGACACTGTACACTTTGCATGTTATTTTAATGTTAGTGTGCTATGTAACCAGGTTAAAATATAGAACACTACCAGCACCCTGTTTCAAAAACTTACTCATTCTAACAAGATCCCTTCATAACTTCAGTCAGGCTCCTCTAAGCCCCCTGGGCCTGAACCTTGGCTGTTCATCCTCGCTGGACCTGCATTGCACAGTTTTAGCAAGAATCCTGCAAAGACATTTTAGGCAGAATCCTTCCCCCCGCCCTTGGTATCTTATCTGATCAACTTTTTCATGCATCCCATCCCTCGGGTGATATCTAATAACCCCGGCCTCCCTTTAGTAAGAATCCTGTTTAAACAGAGTTCTCACTCCTACCCTGATGATTCCTCTTAGTAATTTCCCGTCCACTGACTTCCACCCTACTCCTCGTCCATAAATCCTTTCTTATCCATGTTGTATTTGGAACTGAGCTAAGTAAGTTATGTACTGAAGTCTCTTTTTCCCTGTTACAATAGTTCCTGAATAACACCTATTTTTACAACTTTACAGTCTAGTTCTGGTTTTCTTGAACAGTTGTGGTGTCATGACTTGGATAGGATCAGAGATACCATTGGACCCCAAACACATAGCCTTTGTCTCCACTCCTGGCTGATGAATCAGTCAGTCATTGGTGAGTCTTAACTCCTACACCTGTGCTCTGAAGTCATACTCCATTGAAGCACTATAAAGACAGATTCTTGATTCTTAAGATTCTAAGCACTTTCTGTAGATTAGAGGCCCATGAACTCTCTTTTCCCTTCTTGTTGGCATAACTTTATGAATAATAGTATGGAACTTCAGTTGTCTCTTTGGGACTTAAGATCTCCCCAAACTGACTCCCCTAAGACCTTCCACTTCCCATTTTTCTGTTCCTCCTTCCTTTGTGACCTCCAATCTTCCCTTCAACTCCCTTGAATTCTTTGGTATATCCGCCTTCAAATCCTCCTCCATCCCTTTGTGTGACGTTTCCCTTGCCATGGCTGCCCCTCGGTTATCTGCTCCCATCATGTCTCTCAAGAAACTCAGGAAACCTCCAAACAACTGCTTGAGGCTGAATGGAACAAAAGGGAAAAAAAAGCCTAATTGGAAACACACTAGATATTTTATCCATTTGCATGAGTTTTGGAAACATCCAGACAGCTGTATGCTGTTGCATCAGTCTCTTACCTAGAAGGCAGTCCACAGTCTCCAAAAGATTACATATTAGGGCAAAAGAAAATCTTGAAAGTTTCCTTCATAAATATTGGTAAAAAGCTCTAGCATTTATATTGAACAGATAATCTTAACTTGTTCCGTCTGCTGTAAACACAATTCGGATGCAAACGTAAAGTAGAGCAAAGATAAGAGTATGTTACCCTATTTGTCTGACACATTGTTAAAATTTTAGGATAAAAGCAGTAGGATCTATGTGCCTGTCTGTGTGTGTTTATGTGTGTTTATGCAGGTTATATGTATGTGATATTTTTCTACCTCTAGAAGGTATTAACAAATTAATTTATAAAATCCTTTAAAGGAATTCTATTTAGAGTGGCTAAGAGATAAATGAGCATTGATATTAATTAAATATTGCTAAAACTCCCCAAAATAATAGAAACTAACCCAAATGCTTTTCAAGTTCACATGACTTGGATAAATCTTTGACAAATAAGATTAGTTGGATATTGTTAGTTTAATAAAAACAGCTATGTCTTCTGGGCTGTCATCACTTAATTATAATATAAACATGCATTTTGTAATTAAGTTTTTTAGGTTTTTTTGCTTTTGTGATACTTGCCTAACATGCATGTTCTATTAAAAAAATTAACAAGGAAATAATTTGCGATGGTGGCTAGCTTTGTTTAATATTATAATATATGTGTGTGAAAACAGTTTCCAAGTCTTTTTCAGTAACTTGAAACATTAGACCTATGCTAAATTAAATTAAGCCATAAATATTCACTAAATATTTAGATAATTTCTAAGCAAAAAACCCTACTGAAATACTTATTGCTAAGCATAGGTTTAAGTTTACACACTTTTAAAAATTTTTATATGATATATAGAAGCTAAATATATTTGGTTCATTAAATAGATATGGAGAAACTTGGAAAAAATGTACCACGAGGAAGCATAAACGTATAGAAATTGTGAGATACTGTATTCATAGAATTTGCTAGTCTGCTATAAAATCCTAGTATGTGACCCAACATTTCACAATAGTCTGCTTCCTAGAGTTCTCTGTAAAAGAAAGTTACTAATGGTTTATTCCAGAATGAGAAAGAGGAAAATATAGGGGGGTGAAAAACAGGAATGTGAAAAAAAAATTACAGAAGTTTTGTGAGGTAGAAATCTTGGAAAAGGAATCGTCTTATGTGATCAAAGTTGGCTAAGATTGGATGGGTTTCTGTATAAGATTTAAAAAAAATGAGGCCCATAGAGTACAGATGCAGAACTACACTATTGTACAGAGAGTCTGGTTTTCTCTGTTAAAAGAAACAAAGTTTTCTTGAATTACTTACCTGTTCTTAATAAAAGATGATAAAAGGCTTTTCTTTTCCTTTTAAGTAAGCTGCCTAGGAATCCAAGATTTTGTATCTTACTAGAATAATTTCCTGTGCTTTATGTTAATCATTATATTCTCAATTATTTAATAGAACTTAAATATTTTTCCATAGTGATCTGTGATCCTGTTTAATCAAGTGTTCAAACATTTTGACATTTTTGACAACTTCCCAAAATCAAATTCGAAATTAATCCTTTTTGTTTTCAAACTGACTGAGATATTCCAGAAGGCCCCTGGAAAATCTCAAAGGATTTGTTCACTCACATTTTGAAAACAAGATGTTAAACTAATTCAGTTTATTTATTATGTTCTTAATAACATAAGAAGGCATAATCACGTAAGAAGAGATGCCTCAGCCTCCCTCAGGTTATATTGGTCTGGGTAAATATTAGTAATATAAGTATTTTAGAAACTGCACGAGTTTCATAAAATTTGCCAGTACCCTCACTGTCCATGATAGATTGTGTATGATGTTATCAGTCATAGTTCCAGTTATTACTTAAAGATGTTTTATGCCATAGAAATAGTCAGATTTCCTTGTCAGATGAACTGTCAGATCTTTTGACATGGCCATGGCCATTTTTTCTTTTGTCATCCACAATAGTTTCTGTTTCACTCTGATTCTTCTGGGAATGAATTTGTAATCAGCTAAGGCCAGAATGCTTTATCTTCAATGATACGTGACCCATGAGTCTCAGAGACCCATGGACAGGACTATAATAGATTTCTGGTGTGCAGGCTTCTGACAGCATTGTTTAAATAGTTCTAAAAGCATGCCACTGAAGTGAGTAAGGATTTTCAGAACTCTAGTGAAGAAGCTGATGGATTCATAAAACTGCTAACCCAAGATTAGTCAGAACAAGAATAAATTACATAGGGCTGAATGGAATGATCAAGGATGATTACAATTTTTGCTTGAGATATTGCTAGATTTTTAGTGTTCTATTTTCTGTATGTAAGGTGTCCTTTTCCCTTACGCTATCTATAACTCATAGCGGATTAGTAGATTATACTTTTGTATACCTGCTCCCTCCAGAATTTGAAAGCTATTATGAAATATTCTTACTTTCATTAAATTATAATTGGAGAGACAGAGAAAATGGAGTAGAAGGACGCTCATAGGTCACCCTCTCCCACAAATACACCAAGACCCACATCTACAGACCCACTCAGCCAACCAGAGCACCTGCGGAACTCCGACAGAACATCGCCCTCTTCAAAAGATAAAGAAGCCAAAAATCTGGTAGGAGAAAAGGAAAAAAGAAAGAACAAAACGCAACGCAGCACGGACGGGTCCCGCGGGGAGGGAGCAGCAAAGGAGGACTGGCACTCGCTCGCTGGGTCTCCCCTCTCCAATTGAGAGGCCAGCAGGACGGAGGGGGAGCCTCCGAGGCTCGGATCTGTACAGAGCAGCCCTTGACTGACAGAACCAAGTTAAACGGGCACAGAGCACCCCCCCCCCCCGACACCCAGCCTGAGACGCGGGCCGGCAGCGGCGGGCAGGGCCAGGCTGCACAAGCCGGGCAGAGGACGGGGGCGGCTACACGGAGGCAACCCCCGGGAAACGCAAGGGGCTGCGCGCTGTGGCTGTGGGTGCACAGGGCAGAACAACCTGGGCCCTCCATAAAACAGCAAGGTTGATGTGCTCTCGGGGGAAGGGTGCACACCCCCATCTCTGAAAACCCACGGAAAGTTTTCGGGGGAAGAGAGGCGGGGCTCAGGCACAGCCGCCATATCCTCCGCGCTGAGCACCCAGGCGGGGGCGGGGGCGAAACCTACATCAGCACCGAAGGGCTTAGCAGCCTCAAAGGCCAGACTGAGACTGGCCTGCAGCCCAGGGCAGATAGGATCCTTCCATCCTGGTCCCTCAGAGAACTTGCTCCACAAAGACAAACAAGGAGCTGGGGTTTGGCTCGGAGCAGGGACAAGGCTGTCCCTAGGTCTTCCCCAGCCCACCTGCGTAGCGCCGACCAGGGCAGAACGCGCAGCCACACAGAGAGCGGAACTACGGGCGGTGCAGGTAAAGGGAGCGCCCCCCCCCCCGCCTTTCGGGCAGGAACACAGCCCCTGACCGAGGTGCTGGGAGGGGGCACGACCCGCCCTCCTACATGGCCAGTCTGCAACATCTGACTGCGGCATCCGGAGGGGCAGCGACCCGCCCGCCCACAGCAGAGGAGAGCTGCACCTGACCCAGTGTTAGGAGGAGGCGCGATCTGCTTGCCGACAGGTGCTGGGAGCAGCACAGAAGAGGGCGCCAACGGAGGGCCTCTGAAAACGGCAAGGTGAGCTTCCAAAACAGGACGAAGACAGAAAGACTTCACATTAAAAGCACACAGACTCCAGGAGAACACCGACAACCCCCCCCCCCCATTTTTTTTTTAATCTGTTTTTACCTGTTCTATTTTCTATTACTCTCTTAATTTTTACTTCTTAATTCATTTCTATTTCTCTTGGGTTTTGATGTCCTGTTATTGATTAGACACAGGTTTCAAATACATCTATTCATCTCCCCCCCTTTTTTGGTAAAGGTTTTAAAAGCACGTCTCAACCCGATTAATACTCTGCTTCAACTTGCTCTTCTATTATTCATTATACACTGTTTTCAAACCCTCTTTCTCCCTTCTTTTAAAATTCTCTCTCTTATTTTTTCTCTCTTTTTTTCCTAAGTTCTATTCCTAAATAGGCATTAGATAGATAAAATCCTTAAGGACCAAAATAAACAACTGATACTTCATAAACCACAGTGCCAGAGAGGTATGAGCAAGATGAAGAAGCAGAAAAACCTTTCCCAATTAAAAGAACAAGAGAAATCCCCTGAAAGAAAGATCAACGAAATAGACATCGATAGCCTACTAGATCAGGATTTCAAAAAAGGAGTGATCAAATTGCTGAAGAAATTAAAAGAGATAGTGTTTAGAGATATAAAATATTCAAAAATGAAATTGAAGCTATAAAGAAGAGCCAAGTAGAATGGGTAAACTCATTGACAGAGATGAGGAATGATCTAATAGCTGTGCAAAGCCGACTAGATAATGCAGAGGAACGAATTAGTGATCTAGAAGACAGGGCAATAGAAAGCACCCATTCAGAAGAACTACAAGAGAAGCAAATAAAAAATAATGAAAATAGCATAAGGGACCTATGGGATAATATAAAGCGTCCCAATCTTCGCATAATAGGGGTCCCAGAAGGAGAAGAAAGATCAAAGGGGATTGAAAAGGTTTTTGAAGAAATCATGACTGAAAACTTCCCAAACTTAAAGAAGGAATCAGATATCCAAGTACAGGAAGCTCAGAGGGTCCCAAACAGGAAGAACCCAAATAGACCCACACCAAGACATAGCATAATCAAGATGGCCAGAGTCAAGGATAAAGAAATGATTCTAAAGGCAGCAAGAGAAAAGCAAAGAGTAAGTTACAAGGGAACCCCCATAAGGCTCTCAGCTGATTTCTCTACACAAACACTACAGGCCAAAAGGGAGTGGCAAGATATATTCAAAGCCCTGAATGAAAAAAAGATGCAGCCTAGGATCCTTTATCCAGCAAGGCTATCCTTTAGGATAGAAGCGGAAATAAAGAGTTTCACAGACAAAAAAAAGCTGCAGGAGTTTAGCAACACTAAACCCATGCTAAAAGAAATATTGAAAGGGCTATTCTAAATAGAAAAGCAGCAGGATGCTACAGAAATGAGAAACACACAACTGGAAAGGTGATAACTCATGAATTACAAATAAAGTAAACATGAAATTATAAAAGAAGACATAGAAATCACTGAGAGTGGGAGAGGGAGGCAGGGACATAGAGAATATTTTTTTCTTTCTTTTTTAAATTTTTTTAACAGTAGGATGGGTTTGAGATCATGTTACTATCAGTTTAATAAAAAGTTATAGTAATGGGTTAATAGATTTACAAAAAAGGGTAACCACAAGCCAAAAATTTACAAAGGAGTCACAGAAATTAAATAAAATCTATGATAATACAAAGGAAAATTACCAAACCACAAAAGGAAGAAAGGAACAAAGAGGATATACCAATTCAACTGCAAAGATAAGTTCAAAATGGCAATAAACACACATCTATCATTAATTACTGTAAATGTTAATGGACTAAATGCTCCAGTCAAAAGACACAGAGTGGCAGACTGGATAATAAAGCAAGAACCTTCAATATGCTGCATACAAGAGACCCACTTTAGGGAGAAGGACACATATAGATTGAGAGTGAAAGGATGGAAAAGGATATTCCATGCAAATGGAAAAGCCAAAAAAGCAGGTGTTGCAGTACTGATTTCAGACAAAATAGACTTTAAGACAAAGGCCATAAAGAAAGATAAAGAAGGACATTTTATAATGATTAAAGGAGTGATACAAGATGAGGATATTACACTCGTTAATATATATGCACCCAATATAGGAGCACCTAAGTACATACAAGAATTACTAACAGAGATAAAGGGGGATATTGATGGGAATACAATCATAGTTGGAGATTTTAACACTGCATTAACATCACTAGACAGATCTTCCAGACAGAAAATAAACAAGGCAACAGAGAAATTAAATACTACAATAGAAAAACTAGATTTGGTGGATATTTTCAGAGCATTACACCCCCCAAAATAGGATATACATTCTTTTCAAGTGCACATGGAACATTTTCCAGGATCGATCATGTACTTGGGCACAAAAGAAACCTCAACAATTTTAAGAAGATAGAAATTATCTCAAGCATCTTTACTGACCACAATGCCATGAAACTGGAAATCAACAACTGAGAAACAAAGGAGAAAAATAGGAAAGCATGGAGATTAAACAATATGTTACTGAGAAAACAATGGATCAATGAGGAAATCAAAGCTGAAATTAAAAAATACCTTGAGACAAATGATAATGAAAGCACCACCACTCAAAACCTATGGGACACAGCAAAGGCAGTGCTAAGAGGGAAGTTTATAGCGATACAGGCCTTCCTCAAAAAAGAAGAACAATCTCAAATAAAGAATTTAACCCACCACCTGAATGAATTAGAAAAAGAAGACAAAAAGCCCCAAAAAGCAGCAGAAGGAAGGAAATAATAAAGATCAGAGAGGAATTAAATACAATAGAGATTAACAAGACCATAGAAAAAATCAACCAAACCAAAAGCTGGTTTTTTGAAAAAGTAAATAAAATTGACAAACCTCTGGCCAAACTCACAAAGAAAAAAAAGAGCACAAATCAGCAAAATAAGAAAGGAAAATGGATAAATTACAACAAACAAAATAGAAATACAGAATATCATACGAGAATATTATGAAAAACTATATGGAACCAAACTGGATAACCTAGAGGAGATGGACAAGTTTCTGGAAACATACTCTCCACCAAAACTGAATCAAGAAGAATCTGAACACTTGAACAATCTGATCACTAGAAAGGAAATAGAAATAGCAATTAAAAACCTCCCTACAAATAAAAGTCCAGGACCGGACGGCTTCACCGGGGAATTCTACCAAACATACAAAGAAGAACTCATACCAGTCCTTCTCAAACTCTTCCAGACGATTGAAAAGGAGGGAATACTCCCAAACTCATTGTATGAAGCCACCATCACCCTGATACCAAAACCAGGCAAAGACACTACAAAAAAAGAGAATTATAGGCCAATATCACTGGTGAATATAGACGCCAAAATCCTCACCAAAATTTTAGCAAATAGAATCCAACAACACATAAAAAAGATTATACATCATGACCAAGTGGGGTTCATCCCAGGGACACAAGGGTGGTTCAACATACGCAAATCAATCAATGTAATACATCACATCAACAAGAGAAAGGACAAAAACCACATGATCATCTCAATCGATGCAGAAAAAGCATTTGATAAAATTCAACACCCATTTATGATAAAAACTCTCGCCAAAGTGGGTATAGAGGGAACATATCTCAACATAATAAAAGCTATATATGACAAACCTACAGACAGCATAGTACTCAACAGTGAAAAACTCAAAAGCTTCCCACTAAAATCTGGGACAAGACAAGGATGCCCACTATCACCACTCCTATTCAACATAGTCCTGGAAGTCCTAGCCACAGCAGTCAGGCAAGAGAAAGAAATAAAAGGGATCCAAATTGGAAAAGAAGAGGTAAAAGTGCCATTATATGCTGATGACATGTTACTATATATAGAAAACCCTAAAAGGTCCACACAAAAGCTACTAGAGCTGATAGGAGAATTCAGCAATGTAACAGGTTACAAAATTAACGTTCAAAAATCAGTTGCATTTCTTTACACTAATGATAAATCAACAGAAGAAGAAAGTAAAGAAGCAATCCCCTTTAAAATAGCACCCAAAGTAATAAAATATCTGGGAATAAATCTAACCAAGGAGGTGAAAGAATTATACACAGAAAACTATAAGCCATTGATGAAGGAAATTAAAGACTTTAAAAAATGGAAAGATATTCCATGCTCTTGGATTGGAAGAATCAATATTGTTAAAATGGTCACACTGCCCAAGGCAATCTACAGATTTAATGCAATCCCTATCCAATTACCCAGGACATATTTCACAGAACTAGAACAAATCATAATAAAATTTATATGGAACCATCAAAGACCTAGAATTGCCAAAGCATTCCTGAAGAGAAAGAAAGAGGCTGGAGGAATAACTCTCCCAGACTTCAGACAATACTATAGAGCTACAGTCATCAAGATAGCATGGTATTGGTACCAAAACAGACATATAGACCAATGGAACAGAATAGAGAGCCCAGAAATGAACCCACAAACTTTTGGTCAACTCATCTTCGACAAAGGAGGCAAGAATATACAATGGAATAAAGACAGTCTCTTCAGCAAATGGTGTTGGGAAAATTGGACAGCAGCATGTAAAACAATGAAGCTAGAACACTCCCTTACACCATATACAAAAATCAACTCAAAATGGATCAAAGACTTAAACATAAGACAAGATACAATAAACCTCCTAGAGGAAAACATAGGCAAAACATTATCTGACATACATTTAAAAAATTTTCTCCTAGAAGAAATAAAAGCAAGAATAAACAAATGGGACCTAATGAAAGTTACAAGCTTCTGCACAGCAAAGGAAACCATAAGTAAAACAAGAAGAAAACCTACGGAATGGGAGAAAATTTTTGCAAGTGAAACCGACAAAGGCTTGATCTCCAGAATATATAAGCAGCTCATACGACTCAATAAGAAAAAAATAAACAACCCAATCCAAAAATGGGCAAAAGACCTAAACAAGCAATTCTCCAAGGAAGACATACAAATGATCAATAGGCACATGAAAAAATGCTCAATATCACTAATTATCAGAGAAAGGCAAATCAAAACTACAATGAGGTATCACCTCACACCAGTCAGAATGGCCGTCATTCAAAAATCCACAAAAGACAAATGCTGGAGAGGCTGTGGAGAAAGGGGAACCCTCCTACACTGCTGGTGGGAATGCAGTTTGGTGCAGCCACTATGGAAAACAGTGTGGAGATTCCTCAAAAGACTAGGAATAGACTTACCATATGACCCAGGAATCCCACTCCTGGGCTTGTATCCAGAAGGAAATCTACTTCAGGATGACACCTGCACCCCAACGTTCATAGCAGCACTATTTACAATAGCCAAGACATGGAAACAGCCTAAATGTCCATCAACAGGTGACTGGATAAAGAAGAGGTGGTATATTTATACAATGGAATACTACTCAGCCATGAAAACCGACAACATAATGCCACTTGCAGCAACATGGATGCTCCTGGAGAATGTCATTCTAAGTGAAGTAAGCCAGAAAGAGAAAGAAAAATACCATATGAGATCGCTCATATGTGGAATCTAAAAAACAAAAACAAACAAACAAACAAAAACAAAGCGTAAATACAGGACAGAAATAGAGTCACAGAGAATACAGACTTGTGGTTACCAGGGGGGTGGAGGGTGGGAAGGGATAGACTGGGATTTCAAAATTGTAGAATAGATAAACAAGATTACACTGTATAGCACAGGGAAATATACACAAAATGTTATGATAACTCACAGAGAAAAAAATGTGACAATGAGTGTGTATATGTCCATGAATGACTGAAAAATTGTGCTGAACACTGGAATTTGACACAACATTGTAAAATGATTATAAATCAATAAAATATGTTAAAAAATTAAAAAAAATTAAATTATAATTATTTGTGTAAGTTCAATATGAATCTGTCCTCCCTAAAACAGGACGTAATTGAAAACATTGTGTTACCAAGGTTTGCCTGTAATGTCATATTTGAGAACAATGCAAAGACTCAGATATGACCAGATAGCTCTAAAGAACTAAGGTTGACTTTATGGAACCAATGCTTTAGAGCCTTCTTGGAAAAACTTTCCTGGTACCTGGCTTATAGGATTCATAGCCTTAGAGGTGAATAAAGTTTGCTCCTTGGCAGGCCCAGAAGATTGGGGTATTTTAGGATATCAAGGAAAGAGGCATTCACCCAGTCTGTAGGTAATAGAGTGGAAGTCTGATGGTGAGTTCTTGGTGTGGTGTCCTAGGCTCAAGAGGCTTTTAAAAGTCTAATGTGAGAAGCCTCGTAAAAATATCCAGCAAAGCAAATGCAATAAGGCCTGTCTGGTCAATTACCAGTCTTGTTGCAGTTATGTACATATGCAGGCCAAATCTAATGAGAGCACATTTATTTTGTAAAAAAGGATGAAAAGAGGTGTTACAATGGAGACAAATTTTTGTGATTCAGTGGGAAACTATAGCACACCTATGTAGTTTTTTTTATTAGCATATAAACTTGTTCATGGTCCTTGAGGAACTTTTCACCTCTAAGTAAACTGTTTTACTTTCTATTTTTTAATCTACCTGTGAATTGATCTGGATCTTGTCTTATGCAGTCTGTTAGTAATTAGCATTTCCAGTTTTTGTCTTATCCTCCTGACTTGGCATCCCTGGAAACTAAAACTGCCCTTTTCCTGAAGCCCTGTAAGCTGAAGCTGGATGACTTGATATATTAACTTCAGAAAATCACCACCACAGATCATGTATGGGCACCCTTCATGCCCACTGCTCTGGGTCACTCAGAAAGTTCACTAGAACACCCAGTGCCATTGTCAAATACATTCAACTGCAAACCAGGATATCCACTGAACTGCCGCTGTTGTCCTCACTAACTCCACCATCAAAAGCTGCTTCCAGCCCAACATCTAGAAATCTACCCAACTGACTGCCTTCTGGGCTCAGAAACTGGGTGTCCAACTCTTAATCTTTGCCTTTTTAAATTTTTTTTAATTTTCACAGGAACTCCCCTCTTTAAATGCCTGACTTTCTGTACCTTTCAGCAACAAAAAACTACCACCAAGTTCCATTAGATAGTTAAGCTGATACTTATTGAGTAAAAGACAACTGAATGAGAAATAGACATATTCAGAGGGTATAAGACTGCCTCTCTTTTTACTGAAGCAAGAAGAGGAACTGAGAAGACACGCTTCTTGACCAGACTTTGCTAGGCAGTCTTCTCTAAATCCTCTAAGCGTTGATTTTGACATCCATCCTGCGGGGTCTGCCTGGCTCAGATTTAGCAGATTTCAGTTTGGCCAGAATTCCCCACCCTTGATGTCTGATCAAATTCCGCATCTCCCACCATCCCCCAAGTGATCCCTGTTCACCCTAGCCTGCCTTCCACAAGAATCCCATTAGGTCTGTTTAACCCAAAACCCCCCTATTCTTGACATTTTGTCTTAATTTTTCATCCCCTGATCCCGTTACTGCATAGCTCTATCTCCACTTGTCCATGCTGTATGTGGAATTGAGTTCTAAACTGAGATCTCTTTCTCTCGCTGTAATGGTTCCTGAATAAAATCTTTTTTTTTTTTAACCACTTTAACAGCTGCTGAGCTCTGGTTTTCTTTAATGGTTATCAGAGCTATATACATAAATCATTTCAGGAATACAAAAGATAATTAAAGTACCAAATGAGTAATACAAAAAGAGGTACTAATTAGTTGAATTCAAGCTAATTTATCTAGAAAGCTAAATATGATTTTATTTAAGACATAGATTGCAGCATAAATATAAACAGAGATAAAAGTAAAATGATATATTCAGATGAAACTTAAAAGGCTGATTCGCTGATACTGCAGCTTTTGTAATGGACATAATCCTATTAGTGCTAATAAGAATTAAGATTTTTGGGTATTCTGTTCTAAGTACTTTGCAGGTATTATGTCTTTTAATCCTTACAAGCACCTTATGCAGTAGGGACTACTACTATCTCCTTTTTAGATGTTATTTTAGATACAGATTTTTAAATAAAACTCAAATAAAAATGGAAAATAAAACATCGAAGTTCACGAACCAAGTATCTTGTGTAAGTGAAGGCTGGATAGAACTCTGGAGTGAAAGAGAAACCATGGTTTTTACAAGGCAGATCCTGAATGCAGAGGTGATATATTCTAACGCAATTATAATTTCCACAATCAAATAATTCATTTCAAAATATCTCATTATTAGCTTGTCTAACTTGCTGTAAGCCAGCTCACTTAAAAAAAAAAAGTCTCCACTTGGTGTTTTTCATCTCATTAATTCTTGTTTCACATAAACACATTTCCCTGTGGCCCTGGAGGTGTTAACAGCTCCTCTGTTACCACCAGCAGGATATTGCAATGTTCCCTATAGTTTTTATGCACCCTAAAAATAATTTTGTAAGTAGTCCCTCCACAACCTGGGAGTGGGCAGGATAATGATTAGTGGGTGGAGAGCCCATTTCCTGAGCCTTAGAACTCTGTTCTACAGTGTGCCACGAACATTCCAAATTTTTACCTCATTAACTATAGGTCATCTTGAGTCCAGGCCTTAATTAACTAACATAGTAAACTAATTACACCTTTCCCAGGTGTTCAAGCCAATCCATTAAATCCAAAATCCCGGATAAGGTACACCGTTGGCAAGGAATGCAGCCCACTGAGCCTTATATTTTGTCCAACTTGCTCTATCCCCTGTATTACATCCTCCATTTATGTACCTCCAACTCCTGATGGAATAGATCTGTGAAATTCCGTCTTTCCTCATGTAGAGGTTGTCTCCACATATAGGCCTTTACCTCTCACGCTAGGCTATCCTATACTGGAATGAATATCATTAAAGGCTTGGAGACTCTCGAATGGTGATGGTAAATTCTGAGGAAAATAAGCTTCAACTTTTGGGGCAGCTTCTCCAGGTGAAGTTACAGAGAAGCTTTTATGTGAAAGAGGGACTGGTTGCTTCAAAAAGGGGAGGGATGTCTCTTCAGTGGCAAGGGAGATGCGGGCGAATGTGTAAGTTTGATATTCTTGGCCTTATCTACATCTGCCTAAATTTCCTCATTCCATGTTTTAAGGTCCTATTCCTACCCTACAAGTGTTCTTTTTTAGCCCAGGAGATACGGAGTGTGGAGTGTGGGGCATTTAACTGCCAACCTAACTCACTCTCTCTCTTTCTCTGTTTCAATCTGACGTTCCTGGCTATTAAAGGAGATGAAGAACTCATTTTAAATTTCCATGAAGGTTCCTAATTTTATATCCCTGACTTTTAATTTCCCTTTTCCTTAGACACAAACTTTATTACCATCTTGAGAAGCCAGGTGACTCTTAGAGACTTTATTAGCAATATTTTTAACGTAACAACCAAGTACCGTAGTCACTTGCTCTCAGAATACACTGACGTCGACTTGTGTGTATACCGTGTTACTAATGTTGATCATTTGATTGACCCTGATTATATTGCATATTATTGACATCCCATGTTTCATTTCGCTAGCCAGGCAGAAATCTCTGAGCATATTTAATATGTGAGCATCCTAATCCAAGAATTCTGTTTGGAGGATTTACTTCCCAGGGCCACTTTTAGTATCAGTTACTGTATCAAATGAATCTGATCATAATTCAGGTGGTGCTCCCTCAAATTAGGATGTTTTGAAGATTTCATAAAAGATGAACAGAGAAGGGGGAAATCACAGAGGATGATGTAGCACATCAGGGTTAGAAACCGTAGAGCTACAAATACCCTTTTACCCAAAGGATTTAGGACAGGGAGCAGTATCCAGGCCCTGGAAGAAGAGCGAAACTAAAGAGGGTTGTCCTGATAAAAGCAATGACCCTTGTACAAGGGGCACTGAAAGCCTCATATGATGTCAATGAGTAGGAAAAGAAATAGTAAATACCCATAATTGCTCTACTTCCTCCCTCTCTTCTCTTGCTGGGTCTCCCCATTGGCTAAACACAGAGAAAGAGAGGGAAACTGAGCCCAGGGTACAGATTAAAGTGAAGAAGGTAGAAGTCAATCTTGCAGGGCAAATGTGTGATATCTGACAAATGATGCATATGATGATCTGGCTAGAGAAAAACCAGAGCCAGACAATAGTTGCAGTAAAAACAGGTTTCCTTCAGGAACTATTACAGTAGAGAAAAAGAGACTTTGGCATCGAATGGGGCTCAACTCCAAATATAACTTGGACAAGTGAAGACTTAAAGCCAAGGAGGGGGTTAGGGTCAGTGGTTTGAAAATTACTAAGGGGAAACCTCGAGAGTATGGGGAGATTCTGGCTAAACTGACTTGACGAGATGCTTGCTGAAGGCAGGCCGGGATAATCTGATGTCACCTGGAGGATGAGGAATTAGATCAGGTATCAAGAGTGATCCGATGTCAAGAGTGAGTGTCCTCTCCAAACTGACTTAACAGGACCCTGGCTCAAACTGGGCTGTTCAGATCTGGCCAGGACAGGGACTAGTTAAGAAGAGGGTTTATGGGAGCCTGACTAAAGTTTGGTCAAGTAGAGTCTTTTTTGTGTGTATCTTTCCTTAATATCTCAGATCAGAAGTCTAACTGGTTTTCCAAGGTTACCAGATCCAAACCTAAAATATGCTCTTCCTTGAGTTCTCCCTAAATAAGTTTAAAAAAAAAGAAAAGAAAATCACCATTGAAACATTTGCTCAAATGAACTTGGTGCTGTCTTTGACTCTTATCACATATCATATTAGCTAAATATGTTGACTGTATCATGTGAGTGAAGCATTTGAATGAAAGCATGCTGACTCTAACCACCTACTAGTTTCTCCACCCTAGTCAAAATGACCACCGAAATAGCCTTCTCACTGTTCTCCCTCCTTTCAATCTTAAATACTTGTAGAGTATTTTATAATTACTGGGATCCTGTAAAAATATAAGTAAAAAAAAATCATTCTATCATCTTCATTCTTAAAATCCTGTAAGAACTTATGTCACGTGTAAAACAAAATCCAAAGTCCATACTGTGGCATATAAGGCTTTAAAAAATCTTAAGTCTGGCTGTCTTTATAGCCTGGTTTCCTATTTCATTCACAAATTCTGCTTTAGTCACACTGGCTTCCTTCTTTTTCCTTAACCACTACCAAGCTGACTTCTGCCTCTGGACCCTTGCTATTTGCTCTACCTGGAATTCTCTTTCCCCAGTTTTCAGAGGCTCACTAAAATCATTCAAGCCTCTGCTGAAATATCTTCTCAGATATCCCACTCCTAATCAATACGTAATATTATATATAATTGTACATATTATAATTTTATATAATTCATATACATAAAGAATATAATATATAATCAGTAGTTATATATAACATAATTTTAAGCATTACTGTTATATGTATACATTATATATAGCATGTATATTTCCTTTAATATATTTATGATTATAATATATAAATAACATTTAATACACATATATTAATATGTATTGTTTACTTATACATATATGATTTTATATATATAAGGAATATAGGAGAATATAATAATAGTATTAAGATAGTATGATGCAACCATATTATCTGAGCAGTAACTCTCAAACTTTTATTAAGATTTAATTAAATTAGAAAAGATAGTTTTATAAAAATGTTTTCATTAAACATATAAATAGAAAGCACATTTTTCTCTTATAGCAATTTTTAAAAATAAGTGAAGGAGCCTATAAAATGTAATATTGATACCTTTGAAATAATTTGATAAGTGTATCTTAATTATATTCTAATTTTCCTCTAATAATTGATTGCTATTTTTGAGTTGAAAACTCAGTTTTGTTTTTTCAAAGCACTAGGGTTTTTTCAGTAGCTAAAATTAACGTTGAGATTGAGGTGGGGTAAAACTCTTGTTGACATTAAGTTATGCCCATCCTTTATCTTTGGTCAAATGTTTCACATAACTTCTTAAAGTTGTATGAGGCTATTACAGGGACAAATTTGATTTATTCACTCAACTTGCCTGTTCTAAAGTTTATAATTTGTTTGACTTTATTTAGAAGGAAATAAACAAGAGGCGTTAGGGTAAAATACAGCAATAATTATGCATAACTTTATTTAAAGAAGTAAATATTTTGACTTAATTTTCTAGACTTTTCTTGAATATTTATACTACCAATTATTGTGAACTTTAGTTCTGCATATAAATTCTGTCACAAAATGTATAATATTTAAGAGTGTTTTACCTAAGACAAGATTTGCCTAAGATTTAGGAATGTATCATTTCTAAACTTCTCTAGAAATAAAAACTCTCAGAAACTCTTCTATAAAGGGCCTGTATTCCCTTAGAAAAAAAGTGGCTGGGGGATATAAACTCGTATTTAATCAAGAATTTTTTTAGCAGAAACTTAAATTGGTTTCATCATAGTTGCAAACATCTCTCTTATGTAGTGACTATTGGGGAAGATAGTGGCATTTTTTTTCTCCTAGGGTTAAATTCATTTCTAAATTTAGAAAGTAAGTGGAAATATAATAATATTGCTGCCATTTAAATGAAGATGGTATAGATGTTGAATTACACTTAACCTTGAGGCAGCAATTGGAAACTGACATATTAAAATAAAAAGTTAACTGGAAGCTCTGTGGTTTCACAGATGCCTGTGTCTTTCTATTGTTCTAATTTTGGAACATCAAATATCAAGTAAAACTGAGTCTTTGCCTGGGTGGTGGTGGTGACTCAGTCTTGACTAGTTAATGTGAAGTAGGCATTCAGCACAGACATTTTTTTCATGACATTGTGGACTATCTAGGGCTCTGACTCACAGCTTCTTTTATTAAGGGTGAAATAAAAGCAGTTGTACTCACAGTTCCCATCATCTCTAATTCCATCAGCATTTATAGTATTTGCTTGGTTTCTTCTTAGTATGAAATCTCTGGCCTCTGTGCTGTCTACAGAGAAAATAATAAAATGTAGACAGTTGTGTTTATAAAGAGGCTGATGTAAGGAAAATACATAATTACAGCTAATTAAAATAGAAAAGAATGCTCTTATCCATGTTCTTTCAGTAATTTGCAAACAAGATTGTAGAGTCAAAAGATCTGTTAACCATGTAAACAGCTTTTCATATAAACATTCTATCCATTTGTTACTTCACTTCCTATATTTTATTTTGCAGATGAAATAGATAATATCTCTCTCAGAATAATATATTTAGGTACTTTTTTCTTCTCAACTCTGAAAGGCATTTAAGAGAAAACATGCAAACTATAATCTGACGATTAGAACATACATCACAATATATATGAATCTCTTCTATGGCATAATATTCTCCAGGTTTCAGACTTTTAACTCTTTAATTCATTGCAATCGTCAAAAAAAAAAAAAAAGTTTGCTCAAATGATTAACAGATTCCAGTTTTGAGTCAATAATATTAAAAAATCTGAGTCACGCATTTTGTTTACTGACTTTAAAGAGAAAAAAGTTTTCTAATTTATTAATCCAATATTTTTAATGTTACAATATAATAAATCAGTGTCTGTTTAAATGGCAAACCATCCTCTCAGCTGGTCGTCTTAACAGCCTTTATTCTGGCCAGTTCACTCGTTATTCATATCTAACAATTGTGTATGAAATAATAGAATATTTAAATAATATTTTGGGGAATAAATATATATCTCAGCAGGATTTTGGCTTTGAATTAAAAGTAACCACCCATATTGATTAGATAATTTATTGTAAAATAATGTTCTATCACTAGGAAAAAACTATATTCAATATGTTGTAGTAGCCTATAATGAAAAAATATGAAAATGAATATATATATGTATATGTATGACTGAAACATTATGCTGCACACCAGAAATTGACACAACACTGTAAAATGACTATACTTCAATTTAAAAAAATGAAAAAAAATAGTAACTGCCTACATTGATTAGTCTTTATTGTGAAAAAAAAAATTCTATCACTAGGGAAAAATCATCTTAGTATTGGTCAACCGTTAGTGGGTTCCCAAATAAAAAATTATTGCGAGACATTAGGTACATCTTTTGAGACAGAGTATATGCTATATAAATCATATCTTTCATAGTTGTCTTCTGTATTATTTTAGGATGTACCGTTCTTTTATATAAATAAGTATCTAAAATATGGAAATTTCTTTTCTGAATGTGTGATTAATTTCTTTCTAGCTAAAGAGATTTCCCCCATGATCAAATTCAATCATTTTTCTCTGTTTTGGAATTCTGCCTGAAATATGCTTATTTTTATTTATGAAAAATGTGCCAGAAGATCTGCAAGTGCAATTTCATAACACTTATATAAGCATATTTTTTCTATTTTAAAATTGAGCTTATAGCTAGAAATAGCAGAACAAATGGAAGAAATATCATTATGAATTTGTAAATGCTGTGAATTCAATAGTGCGGCTAAGAAAATAAATGACAATACTTTGGCAATATTTCATTTGAATATGATATTGAGTGGACAGAATGTGTTTATTAAATAAAACTGAGATATATATATGTGAAATATATCATTCTAAAAGTTTTTTACTGAGCACACAAGAGTTTATATTTTAAAATATTGGAAACTGGGATTGGGTAAACTGTGTATATTAAAATGAGCCTATCATTTTTTATTTTTAGTTTTTCAATATGGTGTGCCAGTTATTGATTTATTGTCTCTCAGCTACAAATTCACCCTTTTTGCCTGCTCTGTGAAAATGAATCTGACACCTCTAAATATTTTCCATTAACACCTGACACTGAATATTTGTCAGTAGAGGGAAACAGACATTGAAGAATAAAGGGTTTTATTTCCTGTTATTGTTGTGCTCATTTGGCATGCTCCTACGAGTATGCTGGGCTTAGCACCAGGCTCCTACCATATACCTTTCTCCATAGCCTGGCTCTTGCTTTACATGGAAGCCAGCAGCATCTAGCAACCAACAGCTTTCCCCTGACGCCACCGTGGTGAGACACTTCCTCTTAAATAGCTCTCACCAGCACCTTAGCAGATTTCTGGCAAGTTCACCACAGCAACTTACCTGCCAGTTAGTGAACAACAGCTCTGCCTTCTCCAAAAGATCTTTTTTTTTTTTTTAAATTGAAGTATAGTCAGTTACAATGTGTCAATTTCTGGTGTACAGCACAATGTCCTAGTCATGCATATACATACATATATTCATCTTCATATTCTTTTTCATTTAAGATTACTACAAGATACTGAATATAGTTCCCTGTGCTATACAGAAGAAATTTGATTTTTATCCATTTTTGTATATAGTGGTTAACATCTGAAAATCTCAATCTCCCAAATTTATTTCTTCCCACCCCCTTTCCCCCAGTAACTGCAAGACTTTACTGTGTCTGTTTCTGTTTCAGTAGATGAGTTAATTTATTAGTGTCCTCTTTTTTTTTTTTTTTTTTCAGATTCTACATATGAGTGATATCACATGGTATTTTTCTTTCTCTTTCTGGCTTATTTGGTTTACTTCACTTAGAATGGTGATCTCCAGTGACATCCATGTTGCTGCAAATGGCATTTTATTATTTTTTATTGCTGAATAGTATTCCAGTATATAAATATACCACAACTTCTTTATCCAGTCATCTGTCGATGGACATTTAGGTTGCTTCCATGTCATAGCTATTGTATATAGGGCTGTTAGGAACATTCAGGTGCACATGTCTTTTCAAATTAGAGTTCCCTCCAGATATATGCCCAGGAGAAGGATTGTTGGATCATATGGTAAGTCTGTTTTTTTGAGGAATTTCCATACTGTTTTCCATAGTGGCTGCACCAAACTACGTTCCCACCAGCAGTGTTAGAGGGTTCCCTTTTCTCCACAGCCTCTCCATCATTTATCATTTGTGGACTTTTTAATGATGGTCATTCTGACTGGTGTGAAGTGATACACAATCTATTGTAGTTTCGATTTGCATTTCTCTGATAATTAGTGATACTGAGTAGTTTTTCGTATGACTATTGGCCATTCATATGTCTTCATAGGAGAATTGCTTATTTAGGTCTTCTGCCCGTTTTTGGATTGGGTTTTTTTGTTTGTTTGTTTTTGTTATTAAGTTGTATGTTTATATATTCTGGAAATTAAGCCTTTGTCAGTAACATCATTTGCAAATATTTTCTCCCATTCCATAGTTGTCTTTGTTTTGCTTATGGTTTCCTTTGCTGTGCAAAACCTTAAAAGTTTAATTAGGTCACATTTGTTTATTTTTGCTTTTATTTCTATTGCCTTGGTAGACTACCCTAGGAGAACATTGCTAAGATTTATGTCAGAGAATGTTTTGCCAATGTATATTGTCTTATGTTTAAGTCTTTAAGCTATTTTGAGTTTATTTTTGTGTATGGTGTGAGGGAGTGTTCTAACTTCATTGATTTACATGTGGCTGTCCTGTTTTCCCAACACCACTTGCTGAAGAGACTGTCTTTTCTCCATTGTATATTCCTGCCTCCTTTGTTGAAGATTAATTGACCATAGGTCTATGGGTTTATTTCTGGGTTCTCTGTCTGTTCCATTGATCCATATGTCTGTTTTTGTGCCATTACCAGGCTGTTTTGATTACTGAAGCTCTGTAGTATTGTCTGAAGTCTGGGAGGGTTAGTCCTCCAGCTTTGTTCTTTTTCTTCAGTATTGCTTTGGCAATTCTGGGTTTCTTGTGATTTCATATAAATTTTAGGATTATTCTAGTTCTTTGAAAAATGTCATGGATAATTTGATAGAGATCATGTTAAATCTGTAGATTGCCTTGGGCACTGTAGCCATCTTAATGATATTGATTCTTCCAATCCAAGAGCATGGGATATCTTTCCATATCTTTAATTCATCTTTAATTTCCTTAATCAGTGATTTGTAGTTCTCCGTGTATGTCTTTCACCTCCTTGGTCAGATTTATTCCTAAGTATTTTATTGTTTTGGATGTAATTTTAAAAGGGTTTTTTTTTTTAACTCTATTTTTCTGATATTTCATTGTTAGTGTAAAGAAATGCAGCTCATCTCTGTATGTTAATCTTGTATCCTACTACCTTGCTTAATTCTTGTTTCAGCTGTAGTAGTTTTTGTGAGGAGCTTTTAGGATTTTCTATATGTAGTATCATGCCATCTGCACTTAGTGACAATTTTACCTTGTCTCTTCCAGTTTGGATCCCTTTTATTTCTTTTTCTTGCCTGATTGCTGTGGCTAAGACTTCCAAGACAATGTTAAATAGAAGTGGCAAAAGTGGGCATCCTTGTCTTGTTCCAGATTTTAGTGGGAAGGCTTTCAGTTTTTCACCATTGAGTATCATGTTGGCTGTGCGTTTGCCATAAATATCTTCTATTATGTTGTGGTATGTTCCCTCTATACCCCTCTTTGGTAAGAGTTTTTATCATAAATTGGTGTTGAATTTTACCAAATGCTTTTTCTGCATTTATTGAGATGATCATGTGATCTTTGTCCTTTCTTTTGTTGACAAAATATCTTGATCTAAAGCCCATATGTATGTTTTAGGAAGGGCTGCTATTTCATGCGTGCTGTGTCTCAGCCCGGGGAGTAATACCTGCTCTTTCATCTGTTGTCCCAGTAGTTAGTGAGCTTACTAAAGATTCAGGAGTAAATATGTTAGCTTGTATAGCTAGATGACTGTCAGTTGATTTGGTTGGTTGACTGAAACTGAGACTCAGAAATAGACTACAGCTGATAAGGCTGAATTGCTGGAGCAGTTTGGCATGATTGGGAGAAGCAAATTCAGAAGCTTAGGGAGGTAGGATAGTCAGACTGGATTTCTCACCTAATATTCTATAGTGGATGTGTAGTTTTTACTGGAACAAAGCAACACAACCATTATTTTAGTTTACTTGTTCTGCTTTAACAAATTACTAAAAACTCAGTGACAAAAAAACAATATAAAGTTATCATCTTACAATTCTTGGGATCAGAAGTTCAGAATCAGTCTCGGTGAGATTAAATCAAAGTATCTGTAGGCTATGTTCTTTCTGGAGGCTCTAGCAGAAAATCTGTTCCTTTTCTTATCCAGCTTCTGGAGGTCATCTATATTCCTTGGTTTGTAGCCTCTTTCTCCATCTTAAAAACCATTGTGTTGCATCTTTTTTCCCAATTAAACTCTGCTTCTGTCATCCCATCTTCTTCCTCTGTCTCTGATCCTTCTTTCAACCTCTTATAAGGACCCTTGTGATTGCACTGGGCCCATGTGGATAATCCAGGATAATCTTCCCATCTCAAGATCCTTAACTTAATCATACCTACAATGTCCCTATTGCCATGTAAAGTAAGTTTCATAGGTTTCAGTGTTAAGACTCGGGGATCTTTGAGGGACTGTTATTCAGCTTACCACAACATCTGACACTTGGCATACAGCTTTTGACCTGACTAATCCCTTTTTCTTTGTACCAATTTGCAAGGATCACCAGAAGCAGTTTGCTTTTATCTGGTAGGGCCAACAGTGTAGTTGTGGGATATTGTTTCAGAGCTATATTAATTCTTCTCCTTGCTGTAATGTAGTCTGCAGATCTTGATCATCTTGATCATTACTGCAAAACATGTAAGTAGTCTATTACCCTAATAACATTCTGCTGATTGGATCTGATGAGCAAAAGTAGCAAGTACAGTTTGCATAGGAGAAGAGAGAAGGTATACCCCAAAATTTCATGAGACTGACTCCTCAGTATAGTTCTTGGTATTTCAGTTGTCTGGAACATGTCAAGATATCCTCTCTAAAGGGAACAACAAGTTGCTGTACCTCTCATCATCTACTCTGAGAAAAGAGGCAAAGTATTTGTAGCCCATTTTGGATTTTTGAGGCAATATAAACACATTTCAGTGTGTTACTTTGACTTATCTGTAGAGTTACTTGCAAGGTTTCCTGTTATGAATGGGTACCAGAAGAGAAGACACCAGAGCATATTCAGGCTTCAGTATAAGTAAGTCATTCTAACATTTGGGCCTTATAATTTAACAAATCTAATAATACGTACAATGTACATGACACACAGGCATGCTATATGGCCCCTTGAAGGCCGGAATAGGAAAATTTCAGAGAAGACCACTAGGATTTTGAGCAAAATCTGTGCCATCTTTGGTAGATGACTGGTCTCTTTTTGCAAATTAGCAGATTCTGACTTGCTACTAGACCTTGGTAGAGAATAAAATTCTAACCATTGAACCTCAGGTGACCAAGACACCCATACCACTTCACACAGCATTGAGTAAGATCAAGGAACTCATTTCAGAGCAAAAGAAGTACAGCAATCAGCTCATATTCTGGTTATTAATTGATTTTACCATATACCCCGTCAACTGAAGAAGTTGGCCTAATTGAATGGTAAAATGGCATCTTGAAGTCTCATTTCGGCAATAGTTGGGAGCAAACCACCTAGAAGTGTTGCCAGAGAATAGGTTCTTTTCTCGCACAGGAAAGAATCCAGGGGCAAGGCATGGTAAAGTGAAAGTAAGTTTATTCAGGGAGATACACACTCCATAGACAGAGTACAGGCCATCTCCAAGGGTGAGAGGGAGAGAGACCAAGAGGTGTAGGAGTGTTCAGTTTAAAGTAAAAGTTGATACATATTCCGTAGACAGAGTGCAGGCCCTCTCAGAAGGTAAGAGAGAGAGTGACCACAGGGTGCAGAGTTGTTAGTTTTTATGGGCTCTGTAATTTCATATGCTAATGAGAACGAGGATTATTCCAGTTATTTTGGGGAAGGGGTGTGGGTTTATAGGAATTGGGCCATACCCACTTTCTGACCTTTTAAGATTAACCTAGGAACTGTCATGATGCCTGTGGGAGTGCCATGAGGCTCAAGATCTACTAGAAGTCGAGTCTTCTGCCATCTCCTTTGTAACCAGTTTGTCCTTTCCTCAGTTGCTCTGTGATTCCTTCAGTGATTGTGTCTGCCTCCTTTCCTCCTGTCTCAAAAGGATGATATTTTCTTTATAGGATGCAATATATGGTTTTAATTAGTATTCCTTATATAATGCTGTCTCTCCTGTAGCAAGAATCCCTAGGTCTGGGAAGCAAGATATGGAAGTAGGAGTGGCTCCTGTCATTTTATACCTGGTGACCCACTTAGAGCATATCTGTTTCCTATCTGGTAACATTGAGCTTTATTTCTTTGGAATTATTAATTCACAAGGTGGGAAGATTCCAGCCAGGGCACACAACAATGGTTCTACTAAATTGAAAGATGAGAATCCCTCCTAGATATTTGGGGGTCCTTATGCAACTAAGCTAACAGGAAAAAAAAAGGAAGGGGGATTAAACTGCTGGCTGCTGTGATCGACCCTGACTGCTAAGCAAAAATGTGTTGCTTCTAAACAATTCAGACAAGGTAGACTATATATCTGGATCTCAGAGGATTCTCTAGGGGTACTTCCTGGTATATTCATGTCCAATAGTAAAGGTTAGTGGAAAACTACAGCAGTTTAAAAAGTCGGAACAATGAGGGCTCAGACCTTTGTAAAATGAAAGTTTAGGCCCCTACAACAGGTAAAGAACCTTGACTAGCAGAAGTTCTGTCTGACGACAAGAGAAATACTGAAAGAGTAGTTGAAGAAGGAAGACACAGATCTCATTTATGACCTCATAAACAATTATAGAAATGAAGACTATAGTAGATTTGCATATTTTTTGTATATGTATGTATGTATTTATATATATTAGCCACAGTGTTCTCTCTTCTTCCCTTTTTTATGTTATATATAGCAGCCAAGTGTCTCCATTAGTAACTCCCCCATAAGGAACTTTCCCCACCACCCTGTAGGACAGGTTTCTGGCCAGTTCCAGAGGATGGATTTCCAGGGAATTCCAGCAGTGCAATCTAACAGAGACTGCTGCACCATTCAGTAAGCCACAGTTTTGCCATCTCCATCACATTCTGGATCTTTGAACTGTAGGTAGGGGCTCGTCCCTATCTTGACCCTATGGAAAATGACTGTTTCTATATCTGCTAGAAAATTCTTTAGAGTTATATTTACTTCCTACCAGCCAATTTATCATTACACCAACTCCTATTGTAGTTTGTCATTCTTTGAACAATTCTTTTCAAATTATTGCGTGATTTCTCTCTCTGGATTGGTCACAAACATATGAAAGGTTACATTGATTGATTCTTCTAATGTTAAATTAACTTTGCATTCCTGGTATTAACCCCACTTGCTCATGATACAGTATTCTTTTAAGTATTGTTGGATTAACTTGGGTAAACTTTTGTTGCAAATTTTGCATTCATGTTTATGTGAAATATTAGTGTGAAGTTTTAATTACTTATAATATCTTAAGTTTTGGTATCAGGGTAGTACTGGCCTCATGGAATAAATTAGAAATATAATTTACTTAAACTTTCTGAAGAGTTTGCATAGAATTGATATTTCTTCTTCAAATGTTTGACAAAATTCACCAATGAAGTCACTTGGGTTTGAGCTTTTCTGTGTCATAGAATTTTTAATTATAAATCCAGTGTCTTTCATAGATATAGTGCCATTCAGATAAATATTTCCTGAATAGCTTTGGTAGTTTGTGTCTTTCAAGGACATTTTTCTCATTTCATTTAAAATGTCTTATTTATTGGCAAAAATTGTTGAATATTTCCTTACTTTTCTTTTAGTATATATAAAAACTAATGATGTCACCTGTCTCATTCCTGATACTGATCAATTTGTATTTTCTCTCTTTATTTTCTTTATCAGTCACTCTAGAGTGTTACCAACTTTGCATTTTGTTGATTTGCACAAAGAATCAGCTTTTTTCCCCCCACAAAGAACTATTGATTTTCTTTTTCTTTTTTTTTTTAATCTCATTGTTTTCCGTGCTGACCTTTAGTGTTTGTGTTTTTTCATATTTATGTTTGGTTTAGTTTGCTTTTCTTTTTCTACTTTTATTAGATAAAAGCTGAGATCACAAGTTTAAGGTCTATCTTCGTTTCTAAGATAGGGATTTAGTGGTATAAATTTCTCTCCAAACACCCCTTTAACAGTACTCCACAGAATTTCATATGTTGTGATCTTATTTAAATTTACATGAAAGATACTTTCTAATTCCTCACTTGCTTTCTTCTGTGAACCACAGTGTTGGAGGAGGCGAGGCCATCAAAAAGGCGTAGCTCCCAGTTGACCCTCAAGTTGAGCTTGAGCAATTGGAGGCCCCCATCCCTCCACTGCCCTTGGAATGTGCATTTGCTTGCCTCCTCTGCTCCCAGAAGCTACTTCAAGGACACAGCCGTGGAACTGAAATGCGGTGTTGAGGCTTTCTGGGCAGGTATGTGACTGAACCCATTTCAGGTGTTCTGTGTACATGAATGAACATAGTGAAGGACTCTGTATAAACTTTTAAGATGCTAGCAGGTGGGTGCAGGAATCTACTCATCTTGCAGCCACACAAGATGAGCCTTGTAAGGTTTCTTTGCTTATTAAAATTGCCACCTACCAATCTGAAGTGGCCTGCCTCTCTCTGGTTTCTCCTGCCCTTTGTGTACCAGGGATGGTTTCTGAATACACTCAGGAAACTCCCAAAGAGGTTATGAGGCAACAGAAGTGTTGTTTGTTATCTAATTTCCAAACATTGGGGGACTTTCCAGAGATCTTTCTGTCATTGATTTCTAAGTTAACTCTATTGTCTTCATGGGACATACATCATATGATTTGAGTCTTCTAAATTAATTGAAACTTCTATATTGCCTACAATATGATACATAATCTTCATAAATATTTCATATGAGCTTGAAAAATGTATGTATTCTGTTTTGTTGGGTGGAGTGTTCTATAAGTATCAAGCGAGTCAAGTGGTTTTAAGTTAAATTATTTGTGTCTCTTCCATCATTAATTATTTCTCCCTAGTTATTCTATTAATTTGTGAGAGAGACTGCAACTGTGACTTTTCCCAATTTTTCATGTGTTTTGAAGCTCTGCTACATTATATGCATAGATATCCAGGATGGCTAAGATTTCTTGATGATTCTATACCTCTGTCTTCATCTATCACTACGATGTTACCATTTTAATTCCTGATAGTATTATTTACTCTGAAAAGTACCTTGTCTGCTGTTACTGTAGCTCCTCCAGCTTTCTTTTGATTTGTGTCATCCTGGTATATCGTTTCCATCCTTTTACTTTCAACTTACGTGTACCTCTGTAATGAAAGTGGGCTTTCTGAAGATAGTATATAGTCGGATCTTGCTGGTTTATCCACTCTGACAATCTCTGCCTTTTAAATCGGGGTGTCTATTCTGTTCTCAATTTAATGTGATGATTAATATGGTTAAGTTTAGATCTGTTACCTTGCCATTTATTTTCTACTTGTTACATCTTACATCTGTTCTTTGTTCCCTGTGATGGTTAAATTTTCTGTGTAAACTTGGCTAGGCTATGGTGCCCAGTTAGTTGTTTGGTAAAACACAAGTCTAGATGTTGTGGTGAAGGCAGTTTTTAGATGTGATTAACACTGAAGTTAGTAGACTTTATGTAAAGATGATCACCCTCCATAATGTGGGTGGGCCTCACCTAATTGGTGAAATCCTTAAGAGAAAAGACTGTAGTCCCCAGAAAAGTAAGAAAATTTTCCTTCAGATTCCTTCAGACTCAAGATTGCAACCTATACTGGGGCCAGAATTCCCAGCCCACTGCGACCTGCTCTGCAGACTTCATACTAGCCAGGCCTCAGAGTCACGTGAGCCAAAGCCCTAGCATAAATCTCTCTCTCCTTAATCTGAAGGAAATACATTTATCTTATCCTTTAGATTATTTATTTATATATATATATATGGCTTCTGAGTTCTGTTTCTCTGGAGAACCCTGCCATACATTACTTCTTTTAATTTTTTGCCTTTATGTGGATTTTTTCATAATTCAAATTTTTTAAAATGTTAGTGTTTGCTTTAGAGTTTAGTGATACATCTTTAACTTATCATAGTCCACCTGCAACTGATGATACGTATATCACTTGGTATTTGGTATAAGACCCTTATGAGAGTATAATTCCAGTTCTCACTTGTTGGCCTTTGTATTATTTTTTCCTACCTTTTATTTATACATAGATTATAAACTCCATACAACACTGGTATTATTTTTGTGGAAACCTTCAATAATCTTTAATTAAATTAATTTACTGTAAGGCTGTTTTGCATGTACCACATAGCTACCATTTGGGGAGCTCTCCATTCTGTTATGTAGATCCACGTTTCTGTCTGGTATCCTTTTCTTGCTATTTGAAGAATTTCCTTTAATACTTATTGTACTGCAGATCTGCTGGTAAAGAAGTAGTTCAGCTTTTTTTGTCTGGAAAATGCTTCATTTCATGTTAAGTTTTGAAAGATATTTTTACTGAATTCTAGGTTCTACAAATTCTAGGTTGACAGGTCCTTTTATTTTTTTCCTTTTTAGTACTTAAATATGTAGTTCTACTCTCTTTATTTCTCCAACAAGAGAAAATCTGCCATCCTTATTTTATTCCTCCCTGCCTGCTTTAGAATGCTTCTCTTTATTTTTGTTTGAACAACTGTATTTGCTGTGTTTTGGTACTGTTTTATTCATTTGAAAATTTTAGACATTGCATCTTCAGATGTTTTTTGTCCACCGCCTTTTCCTCTGGGGGTGCTGATTACAGGTATATTAGGTCTTTTGATATTGTTCTAAAGTTTATTGATGAACTGATCATTTTTAAATGATTGTTTTCTTTGTATTTTACTTTGGATAGTTTCTATTGCTATGTCTTAAGTCTCACAAATCATGTTTTTGCAGTGTGATGATGTAATCTGACATTAATCTCATGCAATACATTTATTATTTCAGATATCATAGTTCTCCTCTTTAAAAGTTCTTTTTTTTTATTTTTTACATCCCATGCCTCAACAAATGCTACCTATCACCTAGCTTTTCTCCCATTCCCCAGAGAATAAGTTCATTAAAAATGATTTTAATATCCTTTTATAATGAAACATCTCTGACAATTATGGTTAAGTTTTAGTCTTTTCCTCCCTGATTATGGGTTATAATTTTCTAGTTCTTTGCATGTCTTATGATACTTGATTGGTTGCCAGACAGTGTGAATTTCACCTTGTTGGGTGCTAGGTATTTCTGTGTTCCTAAAAATATTCTTGAGCTTCCTTATGAGGCATAGTTAGGTTGCTTTGAAATGATTTGATCCTTTTTAGGTTTCTTTTTTAAGATTTGACAGGGAAGACTAGAGCAGCATTTAGACTTGGGTAATTATTCCTATTACTAAGGCAAGATTCTTCATAGTATTCTACTCAGTTCCCTGGGGAATGACATTTCCAGTCTGTCTAGCAAGAAATGCACTATTGTTAGTCCTGTATGAGCAATGGGTACTATTCCCATAGCCTGGAAATTCTTCCAGTACAGTAAATTGGGGCAATCATAGAATTCAGCTCATTTATTTCCCATCATTCAAGAATCACTATTCTTTGTTCTCTACTGTCCAGTCTCCCAAAAACCATTTTTTCATGTATCTTGTCTTTTTTCTTAGTTTTTTAAAGCAGAAGGGGAAATCTAGTCCCTGTTACTCCATCTTGATTGGTAAAAAGACAACTCATTTCCAAAATAAATTTTCTGTTTCCCCAAAAACAAGTGTGAACAAAAATTACCCTAGTTCCAGTGTGAAATATATATGGCAACATTATTAAATATACTAGAATCACTGATTATTCAACTGTAAACTGAAGTAGGAGGCCATCTCCCATTAACCACTTTGAGTTAGCTGTTCCCTTCTTTGTGACCCACTAGACTGTTGCAGAGTTCTATAATAGAATTTAGTTCTCTTAAGTTTATTCTCCATACATGAGTGAGTTCAGTGATGTTAAGGGTGTTATCTTACCTTTGTAGTTTTAGCAATTAGCACATAATAGATTTTATACAAATACTTGTAAAATTAATTTTTAAACATTACTAAAATATAAGAATAGATGCCTAAGCAATGTTTATTAAATAAATCCAACATTTTGGAATCAGACTTAAATCTTATAAAGGATGATATATAATTTTAATTTTTGCCCTGGCTTTTCAATTGATGATATAATTTTTATTTGCCTTTCTAGCCATTCAGTGACTTGAATAATTGTGAACACTTATATGTACAGTGATAAGGAGAAAAAATATAAAACCACAAACTACTTTTTCCAGATAAGTTAGGTGTGCCAAGCAGATCCAAATCAATTTTCTAAAAAGCTCAAATAAATAAATATGATCAAGTTAGATTTGCATGGTCAAAATCCAGCTGTTATCAGTTTGATGGAAATTTTTTAAGGCACGCTTTTCTCTTAAGTATTTGCAGAGGAACCAACAGTACATAAATTTGGCTGAAATGAGTGGCCTAGAAATACATAACTAGGTAACTCTGCTATATCTAATTTAAAAAAAATCTTAACTTTTAATCAGAATTCTACCTGAATGACGATAAATTCTCAGATTTTTTTGGTAGTGCTTCATTATATTATGTATCAACAGGGTCTTTAAGGAAAACGTTATAATATTTATTTTTAAAAAGGTAATGATGCTTTAAGATTATTATATTCTAATCAGTTTGAATATATGATAGCTAATAGTAACTTTTTAAAAAAGCATCTAAAAGAATATTAGCTTGAAAACTTAATATTAATTCCAAGTTTCAAACAAAATTTTTACAATAACTATTATGTGAATTATTATTGTCTTTTTTAAATTGCTAATAAAACATTTAGAGAAAAAAGAAGTATGGGTCTAAAATAAAAATTTGCTGTAGATAAGGAAAGTGATTATTTATTTATACCTTCAATATAAATGAATTATATATGATTTAATTTATATAGTAATAAGCATAAAATATGCAACTGAAGAGATAAATCATTTAAATAAAATTAATGCTTGCTTAATATTGTAGTTAGTTTATGCTGCCATACCTTATATTGTGATACAACTTTCATTAGATTATGATTACAATGGGGATAATACCATTTTATGCAATAAATGCCATTAGTACTAACAGCTGATAATTGATTCCATAATTAGAAACACTTTTAGGTATTATTCAAATTTCTATAATTTCTATGCATGTTTATAATGTTAAAACAGCAACTTTACAAAAGAATAGCCTTTCTTTAGCAGTGATAGCTATTTTTTGAGTTTAGTTTAAATTTCATTTTTAACTCAAATTACCTATCAGAAAATTGCTAATTTTAATTTGAATGAATAAAACAATTGATATGTACTCATGTTTTTGTAAATAATCATTAAGAAAATTCTTCAAACCAAATGGATCTCAAATCAATATATAAGCTCTCTTCATATTAACAAGTATATAGGTGTTGAAAATGGTAGAAATAAATTAGGTTTTAACTCAAAAAATAGAATGAATGTAAATGTACAATTGAATTACTATGCTTTACACCAGAAATTAACACATTGTAAATAAACTGTACTTTAATTGAAAAAATAGAATAATACTGTTAAATTCATGAAAATATTACAGTAACTACTAGAATGAGAAGTGCGAATTTGTGATACACAAATTCATTTAGAAATAAAGATCTTTCAGTGCTTTTGAAGCCAATGTACAGAGGATGCTGATCTAGAAGAGACTTGCAAAGTAAAGCCCATGGGGCCAAATCCAACCAGCTGCCTATTTTCATATATAAACTTTTGTTGGAACAAGCCTTGCTCATTCATTTGAGACCAGTTGTGTTGTCTACAGCTGACTTCATACTATGACAGTAAATTATCAAATGGTCTTCAAAGCCTAAAATATTTTATTTCTGGCACTTTACAGAGGTAGTTTGCTAATCTCTCACCTAAAGCAATCTTTGGCTAAATAATTCACTTGGCAACTCCCAAGCTGATTAATACTTATTTCATTTTTTTCATTTGTGTAACCAGTTCTCATTGTGACTTTATTGTCTGGGTTTTATAGTTTGTAATTGAGTAGCCCAGTGTGGAGGCATTTGTATTTCCCTATATCAGTGAAAATCAGCAGGGTTGTATACCCGACTAGGTCCTTTTAAAGCTGAGTAATGGTAGGTGTACTAAGTAGACAGACACAAATAAAATCCTTGGTGGGTGATTTGTGGCTTTCCTAAGAATGCAATTCATGAGAACTGAAAAAAATCCAGTAACACAGTGGTGGAGTATTTCAGTAGGATTGGCAGTATACATAAGAAAGGCATATTATTTTCTTTGCCATATCTGTTTTGTCTTCTTAATAGTTTTACCGAGAAAATAATGAAAATTAAAACACTTAATTGCTAATTTTTATTTGACTTATAAAAATACAGGAAGTCTGAGAAATTTATTTTTTAAAAAACACATTGATCAAAATAAGCAACATTTTGCTATAGTAATATTGTATTAGTTATCTATTGTTGAATAACAAATGTATTCAAAACTTAGAGGCTTCAAAAAACAGTTACTATCTTCCAGTTTCTAAGGGTCAGAAATCTAGACACAGCTTAGCTGGGTGCTCTATATCAGTGTCTGTCACAAGGCTACAGTTAAAGTGTTGGCTGATCTATGATCTCATTGGGAGGAGCAACAATCTCACTATGTGGTTATTGTTCCGTGGAGGTTGTACTAAGGGATGCAGTTCCTCACTGGCTGGTGGCCAGAGGCCACCCTCAATTCCTTGCCATTTTGGGTCTCTACGTAGGACAGCTCACAACATGAAACTTGGCTTCATCAGAGAAAGCACACAAGAGCCAGAGTGAGCAAGATAGAAGTCACAGTCTTTTGTAGCTGTTATCTCATAAGTGACACATTCGCCATATTTTATTTTTAAAAGCAGGTCACTAGGTCTGGCCCACACCCAGGGAGAGGGGATCACACAAAGGCATGAATATCAAGAAATAAGAATCATTGGGAATCACTTTGAAACTGATTACCACAAGCACCTATGATAATTAAATTTAGTACCTAGTTTCTAGACACTCTTGAGACACTGGATCCATAGGAAATAATGGAAGAAATCAACTGTTAGACAAAAATCTATAGAAATAATATAGGCCTACCCATAAATCAAGTGAAGAGTATTCTGGTATAACTTACAGAAGTCAATTTTTATATTGATTAGAATATTCAGTCTCACCGCATGCACATATAGGCCCAATTAATAGTTAAACATTTATCATTGACTTCTTTGAGATTATTTCAAATATTATGTTTCCATAATGACCTTTCCCAGATCATTTTCTTCTGTTTGACTTAATCTATCTAAAATACTTGTACTATGGTTTCTTGAGATCTATAAATTTTTTCAATGCCCTATTAGTGTGTTTTTATGTTATAGCACTTGTGTTTACAAATGAGTGTGCTTGATCAGAAGTTATACTGTAACCACCCTACTCTGGTATGCTGTATACTTTAAAAATATAATTTGGAATTTAAACATTCAAAATGGGGAAAAAACGTTAAATTAGTGTAGACTATTTTAAAGTTACTTTAAACTTATTTAGGATTCAGGAAATTAGGTGGAATATAGCAGTTTAAAATAATAATCTAAAGACTCAGTATATAAATTTAAACTTTATTTCTTAAAGAACAGCAGTAATAAACAAATATTCAACACATCATGTCCTAAAATCATAATATGGTGGTGGTATTCCCACAACATAAATCCAAAAAGAAATTTTTGGTTTCCTATCACATCCAAGAGATATTATAATTTTGATTTTCTACCCTCTAGGAAAAACTTACTGTAAAATCTTACTAAACATTTGTAGAAATAGTGTGCTCCCAGAAGAATGATTTTCTTAGGCAATCTTGGAAATAAACCTCTAAAGAGAATCTGAAAGGAAACATTTGTGTTTTATTCTTCAGCGAACAAAATAGGGGGAAAAAAGCATTGTATCATATTAGTAAAGGTAGATTTGTATTATTTATATAACTCTTGACAAACTAGTGAACAAAAAGATTCTTTTTAATTTACTTAAAAAATCTTTACTAGCCTCCCAAGGAAAAAAGCACTTATGTAGGCAACAGATATATACAGTGATAATTAAGACATCATGTTATAGCCCTATGAATAATATAATATCAGTAGAAAATGATTTTTTTGAAACATGCCTGCATATGTGCTTCCTTGCATACACAAAATATGAAAAGGTTAAAAAGTCACATTAGAAGAAAAGCTTCAAGATTTTGCTAGGGGCCCGTAAGTTTATAATTATTAATGTCATATGCTTGCTAAAGGTTTTTAAAACACTGTTTTGTACATAAAAATACATACATTTATACGTTAAATATATATTTTGAAATCCGAAAAAAATGCACTTGTAATTCATTTTGGGGAGGGAATAGGGTTTTTAAATTGTTATCCTTTATTTACACTGGAGTTTTAGTAGTGTTTACATTTTGAGTTAATAAAATGAAATTCTTTTATAAAAATTTTTTAAATCTATTTTTCATATACTTCTTACAGCTATTTAAAATGAATTTTTTGGTAGTCATAAACCTTTTGCTGTTTTGAGTAGAATATTTAGATGCTTCTTATCCATAAATTTATAGCTATCATCAATATAGCTGATTTATTGAATTTTAATTTTCTTTTTTCTTAATGGATGCACTACCTGATTGAATAGGATGAATATTTTATCATGATCTATCTAGTTTTTTTCTAAGTTTACTTATAAAAATACATCTAGATTGCCAATTTCAAAAGCATTAGCCATTATGGCCTTAGAATTAGATTAAATCTGGCCTTTAATATGTTTTAAATTGTATATTTAAGAATTAATGATTCACAGAGGAGATCTGAATGTCTTTTGTAGCAACATATAACCACTTAGGTGATTTTAGATAGTCATGGATGAGAGATCGGCAATGGTAGGTGAGGCACAGAGGGCTCTTCACCAATCCAAGTGTCCATTTATCTGTTCATCGCTGCTCTTTTGCTCACAAAGCGTAATCCAACTATCGCACCTCTGCAAGCCAAGAGCTACTGCAGCCGCAGTGGTGCTGCTCCATCTCAACAGTGAAATTTGGCCCAGGAATGTTTTCTCCTTTGCAAATGTGGAGAAACTCATCAGTTGAGAACTAGAATAGCTGTTTTGGAATCTGGAGAAAACTAGCCTTGTAGAAACCCTAGACACTTGAAAAAATGTGATGAACATGCCGAGGTAAATTCCATCAATCATTGGTTATTCTTCTTGGCATGCCGAGTGCTATGGAGGAGCCAAATAGCTAAATGGAAACTGTTAGTTAACACTAACATGTATTTAGGTAATAAGAATACCTAAAGTTTTCCAGATACAGGCGATGTGAAGCATCAGTGTAAGACACAGAAGAGGTGATATTCAAGGAGTCACATCATAGATTCCTAAACAAATTAACTTTGTTAAAAATTTTGAAAAATATGAGGTTAAATTAAAATTATTTGCTTAGAAATTAGAAAAGACATGGAATACATTTTTTAAAGGAAATGAGGTAAATATCTGATATTAATGAAATGGAAAACAAAAAAAATCCTAAATTCAAAATCTGCTTTAGAAATGTAAAGTGTCAGCTATACTAAGAAAAAGATTAAATATTATTGTAAACAAATTAGAAAACCTAAGAGAAATTGTTAATATCTTATCAAAATGTAAACAAATTTGACCCAAGACATACTAGTACACTTTAAATTGGCTAATTACATTTGAAAATAAAAAGATTCATAATTAATCTTTTAAAATAAGCATTTAGAACAGATATTTCCAAAACTGAGTTCCAACTATCTTGTAAAGTACAAATAATACAATGTTATTTCAATGATCTAGAATGTAAATATATGCAGAGCTCTCGAGTCAATACAGAAAACTAATATATAAATTTAATAGCATAACTGATAATACTAAATAAGAAAAATGATTATATTTTGCTTATGACTATAAATGTAAATATTTTAATTAAACATTAGCAAATAACTTACAGATAAAAATGATGTTCTATTATTTTATTAAGATAAGCTTCTAGTGAGACCCCAGAATACAGTGGCTCAGAAACAAATGTTTATTTCTCTTGTTTTAAATGGTGCAGTGACACAGACTAGCAGGACAGTTATGCCCTCCAGTAATACATGGCCTTCAGGATTTATCAGATATTGCTATTTGCAGCCAGTGGAACAAAGAAAGAAAATCAACTTCAGGAATCTTGGTTTTTAACGAGATCAACTAAAAAGTTAAACACATCATAGTCCATTACCCTGAATTGTGCCATAAAAACAGTTAGCTGAGGGAGGAATAGAAAACTGTACTACTTGGTCTGATAATGTAATGGCCATTTTCACAATGTAAATGGTGGATTCTACTACCTACCAAAAAAAAAAAAAAAAAAAGAAGAAGAAGAAGAAGTAGATACTAGACACTATAAAATTATTTCATTATGAAAACTGAGTAGATTTTATTCTAGGAATGCAAGGGTTTAAAATGTATTAAAATAATTTATTACACCCTCAAATTGTGACTAGAGAAAATGCCAGCCATGTTCACTTCATTGGCCTCTAGTGCCAAAAGGAATCTTATATATTTCACTAAACCACTCATTCTCTGCTCCCTTAGATAGCTGTTTTGTAGTTTGTACTCTCTTCAAACTTTCTTTCATTTCAAACATCGATAACTGTGTTCTTCATGTCATTAGAAAATAGACAAGAAGGAAACTTTCTCATTCTTTGCCAGCAATCCCTCAACTACATGCAACTGTACCATAAGTGCTGCACTCTTTCCAGTGTATGACCTGACTGTGTCCCTCAAGGACAGCAACTCCCTTGTGTTGAGGACTCTGCCCTTTCAATTATTATCTTATTACCCAATATCATCACATGTTACTTCTCTGTAAGACCAGTTCCAACAGCAAGAGAACAGTGTTATTTTCCAGCAAACAAAATAAATCCTCCCTCTAACCCAATTGCTTTTTAGTTGTATTTCTTACTTCTCCTTTGAAGCAAATCTCCTCTTTCTCAACAGCCAACCCAGTCAAGCTCTGGAGTCAACCTTCTGTCACTAATATAGCACTAGTGGGTCAACCTCTAATCTCAGCTTTGCTTACTTTGGTGATCAAATTTCAGTCTTCATTTTAATTGAATTCTTAGCAGTATTTGATACGGTAGATCACTCCTTCCATTTCAGAATACTTTCTTCATTTGTTTTCTTTAATTTCCTTTTTCTCCTGACTTTCCTTTTAGCCACTATATATTCCAACTTAATCTTCTTCGCCAGGTCCTTCTTTTACCCACCTTGAAGTGCTTTTCTTTGTAGTTCTATGTCCTGCTATCTTTTCTGTCTATATATGTTCTCCTTGGATTATTTCATCCAGTTTAAAGCTTTAAATACTGTCTGTATAGAATTAATCTAGAATCTAAATGTCTTTGGATTCCAGACTTGTATATACAACTGCCTACCCAGTAACTCCCCTTGGATTTCTAAGAGGCATGTAATCCCAAAATTAAACTCTACATTTTCCTCAAACTTTCTTCTCCACCTATGTTCCCAAGGCCAACGTATGATACTGTTCTCTGTTGGCTCAGGTGTGGACTGAATCAAAATTTTAGAATCATCCACCCTTCCTTTCTTTCACCTTATCAAATCTATCAACAAATCTTGTGCCTGATGACTTGCCACTGTCTCCACTTCTTTAAACTTGGAATATATTAACCTCTTGTTCAAAAACTGCAGTGGTCTTCATGCTTTTATTCTTACTGGCTCATAACAGAACAAACTGATCAGAAAAATCTGATATATTAGAATTTTTCATTTCCTAGAAGATGGAATGTTTGGGGGCAGATTAATGCACTTATGTCATCAAGTAGAAAAAAATAGGCAAAATACCAAAAAAATTATTTAGAGGCATCAAAAATCTCTTGAAGTAAGGAAGGCTAGATAATCTAATATTTTAAAGAAGTGAAATTCTCATGTCAGTAAATTGCAAACACTTTTCTAAGAGAAGCAGTTACCAGTTCTTGGTATGAGCATAAAGCTCTAGCAGATAGTTATTTCTGGGAGACAGAGAAACAAGTAGATATTTTGAATATCATATGAAAATGAAGAGCTAAAATTAGAGACATAAGAGGAGGCAAATATAAATAGAAGGTTAATAGAAGATATTTAAAACAAATGGAAAACCAGAAAACACACAAGAGTACATTACAGCCGAATATGAAACATTCAAAAATATCTATCTCATACTCTTATTTATTGATTTATTCTTCTTCTGCCACACTAATGTCCTTGCTTTTCTTGAAAATCACTAGATTCCTTGCCATAATTTAAAAATTTTGAATGTTAACTACTTTTCCTTTAATGTCAAGAAAATTACAAGAATATTAACCATGGTTTTTGTTGTTTATCTCTGTTTAGGATAAACCACTGAACACAGTCAGCCAAAACCAAGAAATAATTTATACAAATGTTGGTATATCAAAGAAAGTTATCTTCTTTGATGATCAATGTTTATACACACATACACACACTCTTAGAAAGCCTGAGAACAGATTAGAAATTTTTATGATTATTAAAATAATTTGTCATACAAATAAATATAAAGAAATCAAAAGCTTATCTTCTAAACTAGCACAATTCATACATTTTATTTACAGAGAAAAAGTTAAGCAATGGCCATAGTAGTCCATTGTCTAGATACCTGCAAAATATCAGTGAACAAAACAGCCGCCTTACAAATTACAGTTGAGGGCTTGGAATCAATAGTAGTAACAAATAAATTATAGAATATGTAAGGAAGTGGTAATTATCAGAAAAAGGAAATTTAGAAGTAGATTGGGATGAATAGAATTCAATGCATTATTACAGCACAAGGATAATTTTATCTCTTCCCTACAGTTCATCTTCTCTGTTCAGATATTAAGAGCGCTTTCTGAAATGAAACTTGGCTACATCAGTCGTTTACTCAGAACCCTTCATCCGCTTTCACATTGTTAGCATGACGTAAATGGTGCTTCATGATTTTGCTTCAGTCTGTATATTCAGAGTCATCTCTGCTATCCCAGTTGATGAGATAATTTGGAGATACTGAAATACTTTTCTCCTTTTAAATTATTCTGTTACCTTTAAGACTACATAGCTCATATTTGAACTGCAGCATCCTGCTGAGTTATATTACCTTTTCCAAAATCTTTTCTGACCTTTCCCAAATTAATCTTTATTTCATCTATTATATATAATTATATGCATAATATATATTCATTTAACTTACTAGACAGCAGTTATATAGTTATATAATATGCAGTTATAATGATTGCCATTTTTTATTTACAGATTATAATGTTTCATTTTCTAAGTAGTGAGCAACTTGAGGACTGGGACCTTGCCATTTTTATCTGGTTTTTTTTTTTTGTTTTTTTTTTTTTTTATCTGACAAGAATAGAAGAATATTTGGTACATTGCAAATACTCAATACATGTTTGAATTAATGATAAATAAATGGAAATAACATGAAAAAAATGATTTTAACTATGGACTATGAAAGCTTCTTTTCAAAGGGTCATCTGTATTTATTAAGAGAACACAAAGTATATCCTAGGAATGAAAAATAGAAAATGAAAATGCTATTATTGAAACATTTACCTACAACTATTTTTTTGTTTGACTGTTTCCCTTAGCATAATATGGCACATAGTGCTAAGTAACTACTTTTTAAAGAAAATAAAATTAATTATGCAGATGACTATATGACAATTTGCAAGGCTGTAGAAGATACAGCATTAGCAAATAGCAAAAATTTCAAACCAGCATCTCATATTTTCAATAGCACATAGTATTTATGACTGTAATGTTAGAAAATTTCCAAAATTTTAATGAGGTGTTGACTTTAGATGCAGGTAAATTATCCCATAAACATACTATTGACAATTTTTATACAGAAAACAAAAGGTTTGATTTGATTAAATATAAAACCTAGACATATGATGAAAGAAGTGTTCACAGAGTGAAGTCTCAATATTCAACCAAACTTAAATCTCATTCAGAGATTTTAGAAAGTGTCCTTACTTTCTTTAGACAAATGAGCAGGTTTTGTTTTATTATTGTTGAGTATTTTTTTGTTAAAGTTATAATTCAGATGCCAAAAGTATATAAAGTTTCTCCTTAGTTCTGGGAAATGGGACATAATCTACTTCTATTATTATTATTTTTAAACTTAAAGTAAAATAAGCAGACATAGCACAAAAGGACATTTTTTACTTTTAATCATTCTACTTGGAATTTCTACTGTTTGTCTATGAAAGTACAAATCTTTAACTATTATATCTTATTCTCTGAGGTATTATGTGTATTTGCAATGTGAAATTTTAAAATATGTAAATTATCTCAATAAGAACTAAGTAGTCTTGCTTGTATATGATACATAGCAGTATCACTGTTCATAATATTTTATTTTTATAATTTACCTTAAGTTTTCCAAGAGAATGTTGATTTCAAATATTCTCTAAGGGAAATTGCCTTCAGAATCGATCTATTTTAATAAAAATCTTCGATATCTGATGTTTGTACTAAGATTGTGCCAGTTTGATGATTTTATCTAGCTAAATACAAGTTATAGAGAAGAGAAAAGAGCTGTCAGCAATCAACAATGGAAGTAATTTTAGGAAAAATGAGTTCATGGTTTAAGTAAATAAATTAACATAAAGCTAAAACTTAAAAAACTATAAACAGTTCCAAAGAACTAAAAAAAATACTGAAGTACTCATTCCTGATGCTTTTTCTAAATAAAAACTGTTGAACACTGTGCAATATGACTAGTTATTTATTTTATATTTTGAATCTATGCCAGTACATATTTTATTCTTTCTGTGGTACGTTGAAACAATTATATACTATAGCTTTTGATACATTAATTGATTTTGTCAGAGGGCAAAGTAGATGGGTGTCATTTTAATAGCATGTGGAGGAGTTCACTGAATCCCATCGTTTGTCATTCCATATATGTTATTATTTAAATGAGAAACTTGTTCCTTGACTAATAAAATGTAAATGTTTTGAGACTATCTATTTACCAGATAATTACAGTAGAATTTCTTGATAACTAGACATGATCAAGGCCCAAGAAAGGTAGATATGAGTTAGTCACATGGGAGAGAAAGGAAATCCCCAAAGGGTACAAAGAAGGTATTAATCTGATAATCAGGAGGGTTTATGACAGAGACAATACGTATATTCATTCCCTAAACTTGTTTTCCTCCTTGTGCGTCCATAATGTTTGAGTCATGTTTCTGATTCTAGGCACAGAATATGGGCAGAGGTGAAGCTCTTAGTATATTAGAAAATATAGGTTGAGTACTGATTGACCTTTATCCTCACTTTGTCTACCAACAGGCAAAGTAGCCAGGTTCCGTGACTTCTTCCTTTCCTCCTTCCCTTCATTTCCCCTCCCTCCCTTTATTTGCCCTCCCTCCCTTTTACTTCTCCTCTTTCTTCTTGTTCTTCATCTTCTCTCTCTCTCTCTCCCATTTTCTTTATTTTTGCTTTTATTATTTTTAGATGATTCATCAATACTCAGAGATGTCTGAATGGGCAAGTTGTTTCTATTCAACAGGCGTATGTTTGGATACCTCCATGTAGGATCATTTACTTGAGATGCTGAAAGCTTATGGAAGGTAGTGTCATTAACTGTGTATATTTTTCTGAATGTTTTTAAAATAAAATATTCAAATTTTTCTTTCCATCAAAAACTGGCAGAAAACTTAAAACTGAGTGTTATATTGTAGATTCTCAGCATGTCAAAGTTTTGGTCAAAGAAATATTTTTAAATATACATTTGAGAATTAATTATATGAAATATTTTACAAATGGAAACTAAGTAACATTTATTTGATGGATATATGTATTAAAACCATTATTTATATATTTATAAGAAATGACACAAGGAAGCATTCTCAAAAATATGGCTGTAAAGATTAAAATTATTTGAGTAGAGTGGACAAAAATTTTACCATTTATTAATTTATTCCATTTGCCCCTTTTAGCAATTTCATAATTAACTGGAGTATGCAAATTTATTGAAACTTTCCTGAAACTTGAAAGCTACTCACAGCATGACTGCTTTGTATTTTTTGCAATTTTAAAAGGAGATAATTACATATTCTCTGAAATGATGGCTTAAGAAATCAATTTTATCTTGTCATTTTCCTAGGGAAGCTGCGATAGGAGAAAATTACTTTTCAGAATAACAGACTAACAGAAATATTGAGAAATTCTTGCAGTACAGTGTATTATATCACATTTACAGCCTTTTATTTTAGGGCATGTGAAAGTTTCCATGTTTTCTGTAAAACATTTTGTACTGTTTGACTTATGTGACTTGCAGTTAATCTCAGTGTAACAGAACAGCAGGAGATATTTCTAAGGTTTAAAATTGTTTTCTTTTCCCAGTTTTCCTTACAGTATGTAATCTGCAGGTGTCATTAGAAAATTAGCTTTCCTAAAGTTATTATGTAACACTCTTGCGACTCCTGGCACTTTAGTAGCAGGTTGCTCTTCTGTAGGTTTCTTCTGAAGTTTGTAGTGAGGTGATCATTTTACTCTAATAGTAAACTGTATTTTTTATTGCTGTTGTCAGTTCTGTTCTGCTGCCTTATGGGGTATTTCCACTTGCTGCTTTACTGACCCCTCAGGCTCAGCATGTTTCAAAATTTCATTCTCTAATAATCATAGGATTCAGCCAGACCATTCCTTTTAACCTCAGTTTCTTAATATGGGAAATAAATAATTATCCTAGTTGATTTCTCATCTTTCTCCTAGCCCCTAAATTATATGAAGTTTTGGTTTTTTTTTTCAGTCTGGACTCCCCAAAGACAAGCTCCTCCTTATGATTTTCTTCTTGAAATGGCACCACCATTTATCTGGGTATTCACATTTAATTCAAAGTGTATCCTTTTCTTTAACCTTATTCTTCGCGTGTGTGCGCGCACACACACAGGCACACACACACAGAATTCATGTGTAATTTGTTCTTCTTAATGTATTTTCTCTTCTCCATTCTCTTCTCATATTTGTCATATAAATTTAGATCTTCGTTAACTTCATTCTGAATTCCTGGCATAGCTTCTAAATTACACTTTTTGCTAGGCTCTTCCTTTTTAAGTCATCCTTCTCACAAATCTGCCAAAACAGTTCCAGTCACAATCAAATCAATTCCTGACCCCTCTGTATACCAGATTAACAATAAACATAGTAAGATTCTGGCATTCAAGATTTCAACAACTATTTCTAACCCTAGCCCAGTTACTTATCACAAAACTATGTAAAACTCTGGCCCAACTGAACTGAACAATGTATTTATCTTTAAAATCAATTTTTGTGGGGTCCTATTTTTTGTTGATGCTGCTTAGTTTTATTTAATTTTGTTTGCTTGTTTTAAAACTTTGTCTCCAGAAATCCCATGTATATGTTATATAATTACCTTTCTGTGGAATTTCCTCCTTGTCTCATAAGAGGGCATGCTCTATATGAAAGTATTACCCAGTTGCCATGACAATTTCGTCATCCAGAGTAGGAGCTGAGAGAAACTTAGACCAACTCACTGATTTGTTCATACAAAAACACTGAGTGTCAAGAGAGGGGAACAAGATGGCAGAGTAGGAAGATCCTGGGCTTGCCTCCTCCCAAGACACACCAGGACTGCAACTATAAACAGAACAACTCTCTCTGGGAATGACCTGAAGACTAGCACTAAAGATGTTCTGCAACTAAGGAAATAAAGAAAAAGCCAGTGAGACAAGTGGAAGGGGCTGAGACATAGTCTGGCTTTAACTTACACCCTCCACAGGGTGACCCACAGATGAGAGAGATACTACAGCCATGGAGGTCCTCCCTGAGGACTGTGGGGTCTGAACTCTACTTTGGGCGCCCCAGTTTGGGGAAGACAGGCCCCCATTCATTTGGCTTTTGAAAACCTGCAGAGCACTGGAGGGCTATAGGAAACCAAGATTCTGCTTTGAAAGGGCACTCACAAAACCTCACTCTTTCCTAATCCTAGTGCAGAGGCAGCCATTTGAAAAGTACCTGGGTCATATGTGAAGATTTATTAGGTAATTTTAGGGCATGTTCCAGAGGAACAGGACCTGTTAGGTTCTGATAGGTGCCATTTTTAAAAATTTGCTCACCTTCTACATAGCTGGCCCAGTGCTGGAGGGTATCATTTCTGAGTCTTCCCACCTTACTGGCACTGCTTGCCCTGCCCTCGTGTTCACCTGCAGACCCATCCAGCCAGCACTCCTCCAGCCAGCTCCCAACATGGCCACAATCAGCAGGCAGCCTCTGCCAGCACCAGAACCCCTCTGAAGTGGCTCCCACTCTGGGGGCTGGTCCTGTACAACAGACGGCCCACAATAGCTGCAGCTGTGCCTTACAGCCAGCGCCACACACTAGTGTACTTGCAGCAATTGCAGCCCAGCTACAACAGAAGGACACAGCCCACACAAGGGACACTTCCAGAGCACCTGGTTCTGGCGAACAGGGTGGACTGTGCCACTGGGCCCCATAGGACACCTCCTACATAAAACTACTCCTTTAAAACCAAGAGACATGGCCAATTTACCTAATACATAAAAAGGGCACAGAGAATTCAGCAAATGAAGAGACAAAGGAACATGTCAGCAGAAAGAAGGAAATAACAAAGATCAGAGGGGAAATAAAGACTGAAAAAACCCCAAACAACAGAGAAGATCAATGAAACCCAGAGCCGTTTGGTTTTCTTTGAAACGATAAACAGGATTGATAGGCCTTTAGCCTGACTCATCAAGAAAATAATGAGAGGACTCAAATAAATAAATTCAGAAATGAAAGAGAAGCTACAACACCATAGAAATGCCAGAGGATCATAAAAGGTTACTATGAATAATTATACACCAGTAAATTAGACAACCTGAAAGAAATAGACCACTTTCTAGAAACATGCAATCTTCCAAAACTGAATCAGGAAAAAATAGAAAATATGAATGAAATGATTACTAGTAACAAAAACAAACAAAAGTCAAGGGCCAGGTAGCTTCACAGGTAAATTCTACAAAACATTCAAGATAGAGATAGTATCTATCCTTCTCAAAGTATTCCAGAAAATTGAAGACAAAGGAACACTTCCAGACTCATTCTGTGAGACAAGCATTAGCCTGATACCAAAGCCAAAGAAAGACACCACAAAAAAAAAAAAAAAAAAAAAAAGGAAAAAAGAAAATCTAAGGCCAATATAACTAATGGACATAGATGCAAAAATTCTCAATGAAATATTAGCAAACAAAGCTCAACAAAATATAAAAAGGGTCATATACTGTGAGGAAATGGGATTTATTCCAGGAATGCAAGAATGGTTTACTATTCACAAATCAATTAATTGGATACTCCACATTAATGAAACAAAGGATAAAAATTACATGATCTCAATAGATGCAGAAAAAGCTTTTGGCAAAATTCTACATTCATTAATGATAAGAATTCAACAAACTGGCTGTAGAAGGAATATACCATAACATTGTAAAGGCCGTATATGACAAACATCATACTCAATGGTGAAATGCTGAAAGTTTTCCGTCTGAGATGGGGAATGAGACAAAGATGCCCATTCTTGCCACTTTTATTCAACATAGTATTGGAAGTTTTAGTCACAGCAATCAGACAAGAAAAATAAATAAGAGGTACCCATATGGGAAAGGAAGAAGTCACTATTTGCAGATATGATACCATATAAAGAAAACCCCAAAGATACCACCAAAAAAAACTATCATTACTAATAAATGAATTTAGTAAAGCTGCAGGATACAAAATTAACATATAGAAATCTGTTGCATTTCTATACACCAATAACAGTTTTTCAGAATAAGAAATGAAGAATACAATCCCATTTAAAAATACATCAAAAAAATACCTAGGGATAAATTTAACCAAGGAGGTGAAACACCTGTACTCTGAAAACTATGACACTGATGAAAGAAACTGAAGATTACACAAACAGATGGAAAGATACAGCGTGGTCACAAATTGGGAGAATTCATATTGTTAAAATGTCATACTACTGAAAGCAATCTAGAGATTCAGTACAATCCCTGAAAAATACCAGTGGCACAACAGCAACTGTTTTCACAGAACAGATAATTCTAAAATTTATGTGGAAACACAGAAGATCCCAAATAGCCAAAGCAATCTTGAGAAAAAAAAACTTGAGCTATCCTACTCTCTTGTTTCAAACTATTCTACATACTTTAGTAATCAAAACAGCATGGTACTAGTACAAGAACAAATACATAGATCAATGGAACAGAACAGATAACCCAGAAATAAACCCATACTTATATGGGTAGCTAATCTACAACAAAGGAGGCAAGACTATACAATGTGGAAAAGATAACCTCTTCTATAAATGGTGTTGGGAAAACTGGATAAGGACATGCAAAAAAAAAAAAAAAAAAAAAGGACTGCTTTCTTACACCATATACAAAAATAAACTCAAAATAGATTAAAGAGTTAAACATAACTCCCAAAACTGTAAAACTCCTAGAGAAAATACAGGCAGAAGACTCTGTGACATCTGTCTTAGTAATATTTTGGGGGGGTATGTCTCCTCAGGCAAGGGGAAACAAAAGCAAAAATTAACAAATGGGATTGAAAATCTTTTGCATAGTGAAGGAAACCATCAACAAAATGACAAGGCAACCTACTAAATGGGAGAAGATATTTTCAAATGGTATCTCCCCTAAGGGGTTAATATTCAAAACATAAAGAACTAACACAACTCAATATCAAAAGAAACAACTCAATTAAAAAAAATGTGCAGAGGATCTGAGCAGACATTTTTCAAAGAAGACATACAGATGGACAAAAGACACATGAAGAGATTCTCAATATCATAAGCATCATGGAAATGCAAATCAAAAGCGCAGTAAGACACCACCTGACACCTGCCAGAATGGCCTTCATCAAAAAGACAGCCAATAACAAGTGTTGGCAAGGATGTGGAAAAAAGGGAACCACCATGCACTGTTGGTGGGAATGTAAATTGTTGCAGCCACTATGGAAAATAGTATGGAGGTTCCTCAAAAAGTTAAAAATAGAACTACCATATGATTCAGCAATTCCTCTTCTGGGTATTTACACTAAGATAACAACAACACTAATTTGAAATGATATATGCTCCCCTGTGTTCATTGCAGCATTTTTACAGTGCATGATATCTGTGTCTATACATCAATATCTATATCTGTATCTATGACTATATCTATATCTACGCCTGTGTCTATATTTATAAATAGTCATCTTTTATAAAATAATAGCCGAATGTAGTACCCTTTTCCCACAAACATGCTAAAAACCATTGAATGAATGTCTAAGATTACTTCCTATAGCAGTATGCAATTACAGAACTAATTTAATTGTTAAGTTTGAAAAACATGACACAAATGATTGGAGTAGTTTGATACTTAATTGAATTATTAAGCTTATTTTACCAGTTCTGCTTGAAATCAGGATTTATTCATAGTTAACTGCTTAGGATCCAATTTGATATTTGAATATTGCCCAGATACCAACATTCTGCTTACTGTTTTTGAAGGTAAGTTCTCACTTCTAAGCAAAGTTGCATTTTAACTCTGACTTTATTGAAACAAAGAAGAAAAAATACACACACATATATAATCTCCAATACATATTTCTGGAGAGAAATTCTCTGTTCTTTCTTTGTGAGTGTTACAGAACATACATAAAATATATATATGTAACTGATTGCTTTATTTTATCATTTGGCATGCTTAAACATCTTTGATTTTCTAATATATGTATTCTAAGCATGATTTAATATTAATAGATTTTTTAAGTGTATATTATGTGAGATTGCTGAGAATCACAAAGTAGAATTAAAAAAAGGAAAAAAAACTTAGCTAAGAGAAACAGCAGTAGATGAAAAGAGTCTGAAGGAGGTAGGCATTTTTAAACAATGAAAACTCAGGGATTCTCCATGAACAAAGCTAGGAAAAGATCATTGTTTTGATTCAAAGAAGCATGTACATGGTTGGGGACAGAGAATGTTCTTTGTCTACGTTCAAATGTGTCGTGGTATTTTACCTCATGTACCTGGATTCAGTGGGAAATTAGAGGTTGGCTGTGAATTGTGCAAAATGATGTCAATACATTTAAATTAAAAAAATTAAATTAAAAAAAAACACCTTATTGAGGAAAAATACCACTACTTAAATTGATTATTTTTCATTGTGCATAGAAGTCTTGAGATAATTAGCTGAAATTCCCAGGTGAACAATATACTTCACCATTGTGAAGGCATCACCAGTGTAAGTAAAACATTGACTGGGTAAGTCAGTCTCTCATATGAACACTGGACTTTCCAATTCTGGCGCTTACAAGTGACTTTTACTAAGTTGTTTAAGTTCCCTCATACTCAGTTACCTCATTTTTAGAATATTTAAATCAAAGAGTTGTTGTAAGTTTAAAATGAAGTAAATTGATTTCAAGTGGACTTGGAATCTACCACATAGTAGAAACTTCCTCTTCCCTCTCCAGTCCAAGGCCTCTTAGTCAAACATGTGATTAGACTGAATCACATTCCTATGTCTTTTATATTTTACTGCCTATGCTAGTGGAGAGCATCATGGTGTTGAAGGAATCCAAACAAGCAATACAGAATAAAAAACAATCGAATTTGATGCTGGGATTCAAGTAAATTAAATGCACTTTATATGATTAATATAGTACATCAAATATCTTGTTGTGTTTAACATAAAAAAGTCCTAAAGGCTATAAGCATACACACATTTTTTAAAGTTCTATGTTGAGAATTATGTAAGTTAAATTTACAAAATGGAGGAATCATTCAGTAACAATCCAAAATTAATTAGGGAGTGTATATTATGTGTCAGGGACAGGACTGAGATGTCAGAGATATAATAACAAATCATTATGCTTATGCCATTACATGGCAAGGGGTGCTATCGTCAATTTACAGGAAATTATATTGCTACGTGTGCAGGGAACTGTTGCACGGGGCAGGGCTGTCCCTAGCCCATACGTTATGCCCTTGTGTAAGTGAGAAAAGGGCACCTCGTCCTCCATGCAGACTCACTCCTGAGCCAAGGAGTAAGGCTTGATGAGCTGGGTGCCAGCTGGATTTTACCTCTTGTTTATCCCCTTTATCCTGGTTCTCTGTACATTATATACAAAATGCAACAGAGCTTTGTGGCCCTGCATTGGGGATTGTAACCCAGTTTTGTTTTGATGATAGCTTTAAAGATTTTTCCACTGTTCTAACCAGCAAATTGGTGGATGGAAAGTTCAAACTATGGATACAGGCAGTGAGGAAAACACTGCAGAAGGAGTGAGAGCAGCATGGTAGAGCTGTCACCCTGCACTCTGTTTGGTGCTGCTTCCCCCCTCTGATAGGGGCATGGGGTTTCCTATCAGCCTAAGTCCAGGAAATCTGTGATTCAAGCAAGTGATTCCCCTTCCATATTGTGGTTCTTGCCTGAGTTCATTCACTGCCTGATGATTCACATACTGTCCACGTCTCATTCCCTAAATGTATGCTTTTCAAATTTTTTTTTAACCTGACTAATCTTTCCTCAAAGTATTTAATAAGAATTTCCCAATAAAGTAAGTGAGGAGTAGCTAGCCCATAGTCCCACCTGTTTGTTGATCTGCTCCCCTGCCCCCAGGTCCCTCTGGGACATCACCAGGGCGTCTCAGAAATACGCTGAAATACGCTGCTGCAGAGCTGTCAGGATTTTCCTATTTGTTCCGAAAAAGATCCACCTATCTCCCATTTCTCTGACTCTGATTTTCTCTTGGGAGATCTAAAAATACGTATTTAAATACAGGGATTAGTGGTTTCTCCCTGCCTATCCATTTGCTTTTTAAAAGCTTCCAATGCCTTAACCTAAAAGAGTAAATCAAGTGCTGTGGGGAAAAAAAATCACTATATAGCTTTTCATTATATAGCTTTTCATGAGGAGCTAATTCTGATCCTATTAAAAGTGATTTTCCTTAATCTGTCCCAAGGATGTTGGTAAAATGCTCAGGGCCTGTGATCAAGTTAGTAAATATCTTCAAGTCTGAATCTCCTTATCTACAAGTGGATTTAATCTTGTCTGCCTATCCATCAGGACTGTCATAGAGCGCTCACAGTCCATGTAAGAGGTCTAGTGCAGGACTCTCAGGAAAGAGTATAATAATTACTGTGGGGTAGTGACAAGAATGGATTCATTATGTGTCCTTTCCATCGGAGTTCAAAAATTTCCTCATGAGCTAAAAGCACATGCATTGGATAGGAAACTTGTGGAGAGAAGTCAAGATACCTGTTGACTCCAAGACTGCCATTTACCCAAGATCCATGAAGTCTTCTAATTAGGAAAACATTTTGTTCTCTCCTAAGACAGCTCTGCTTAGAGGAGGCTTAAGAAAACAGTGATGTGGACAGATAGTTTTACAAATAGTTAGGCAGGCAAAAAGGAATACATTAAGAAACTACATGTAGTAGAAGGTGACTTCCAAAATACATGGCCCTCTCAGAAAACTATGCTTTTTGCCAGGCAGTGTAATCCTATGGAAAATAAAACTACCTTCAGGAATACAAGAATAAGCAATACTTTGGAAATAAGAAGAAACATTAATCACTACTATCCCTTTTCTCTAACCACATAATATGTTTCCCTAACAAATAATGTTTCCCAAAGTTCAGGTAAAATTTTTTTGAATACATTAATCCATTCCAAAGCAAAAAGAGATGTGAATATTTTATCCATCTTTCTGGATTCAGTAGGAACCAGTAGGTATTCTATAACTTAAGTTTGGAAAGTTTTATTTTCATTGCCATTATAATGCTGACAATCAAAATTCACTTCTGGGAATGACTGAACTACTTTGCAGTAGTGTTAAGTATTACTTTTCAGGAAGTACAAGTAACAGACATTTGATTTTTTTAATCTCTCTGAACAGGATATGAGCCACTATTTCAATTTCCATTGGAATGTTAGCAAGGAAATCCTGAGTATGTTAAGCAAAATATTCTTTTTGTTCATTTTGATTGCCTTGTCTTTACATGCAACTAATTGAACATGTAGACTGATTTCCACTTTCCTGAATCAGAAAATAAAATACTTTGTTTGCTAACCTATTAACCCTCATTTATTATATTTAGTTGGTACTCTGCAGAGTTTTATCAGTGCAATGTTCTTTTGGTTGTGGATAGGTGTATACTAGTAAATTGAAGGACAAAGGTATTTGCAAAGAGATATTCCAAGAGGAGTTTATGAGTAGGCAGCAATTTGAGTCAGCTAGTTAATCGGGAAGCAGGTGAATGAGGTATAATAAAAACAGAGCTGGAGTTAAGAGGCCTAAATTCTAGTGGTTTTACCATTGACTAAGCTCAAATAGTCTCCTTTTGGTATTTCCATATGTTACACCTTCTATAGTTGTCCCACAGTTCTTAGATATTCTACTCTGGTTTTTTTTTGGGGGGGGGGGTTTCAGTCTTTTTTTTTTTTTCTGATTGCTTTTAGTTTGGGAGGTTTCTTTTGAAATATTCTCAAGCACAGAGATTCTTTCCTCAGCTGTGTCTAGTCTGCTAAGAAGCCCATCAAAGACATTCTTTGCTTCTGCAACAGTATTCTTGACCTCCTCCTCCTCTAACCTTTCTTTTTGATTCTTTATAAGAATTTCCATCTCTCTGCTTACATGATTTGTCTGCCCTTATTGGCAGTCTGGTTTATCCATTACAGCATGTGAATCATAGTTGTTCTTAATTCCTGGACTGATCATTTCAATATTGCTGCCATCCATATCTGACTCTAGTTCTGATGCTTGCTCTTCTCTGTTTTTTGTTTGTTTGTTTGTTTTTGCCTTTTAATATGTCTTGTCATTTTTTCTTTATAGCCAGACATGATGTACTTATAAAAGGGACTGCTGAAAATAGACCTTTAGTAATGTGGTGGGGAGGTGTGGGGGAGAGAAGCGTTTTATAGTCCTGTGAGTAGGTGTCAGTCTCCTAGTGAGCCTGCCCTCTGGTCTGTGAACGTCACCTGTGCTTCTCTGTTCCATACCCCCCCACCCCAGTTAAGGTGGGATTGGATGATCAGAGGAGGCTGGAGTTGGGTTTCTCTTGCTTCTCAGGGAAGGCTAGGTCCCACTGAAATTGGGTGTTGCCCTCTCCCCAGGCCAGCTGGCTCTGATAAAACCCCATCAGATTATGCTCTGGTTAACTAGTTTCTCCTGAGGCAGCCCTTGTTAACGCAGAACAGAGCACTACTGCGCATTTCAAAATGGTTCCTGTCCTCCTCTGCCTGCCAGAAGCAGAGGAGATTTTCCTCTGATATTCACTGTGAGGACCCATTTGAACTCCTAGAGGTAAAACTCACAAAAATGTGGAGGGCACCCCCTGTAACTGGGCTCCCCAGGAGTTTGACTTCAGTTGCAGTTCAGGGTTCTCAGCAGTGGTTCCTGCCAAGAGTGCAGCTCCTGAGTCTCTGCCCCGGTAAGTCGTGATTTTCTGTATTCATTCCATTTTGAGGGCAGCAAACAGTTTGCCCTGTGAATTCACATCTCTTAAGGGTCTAAGAGGAGCTGTTGACTTGTCAGTTTGTTATGGTTTTTACTTGTTTTAGGACAGAGTGGTGACTTCCAAGCCTCTTATTTGCAGCTCTAAAGACTAGAAGTCCAAATACTCTGGTGGTCTCAATTGCCTCACCAGTAAAATCGAGAATGAACTTGTTTTCACACTCTGATTCAGTTCGATGGAGATGGGAAGCTGTTCTTAAAAATTTACACCATTGGTGATTGGTGTACAGTGTTTTTCTCTCCTATCCAAGAATTACTCAAACCTTGCTCCACAGTTGCTCAAAAGTTCCAGCTTCATTTTCAGTACAAAGTATTTATTTGTTTCTACAGTAAATATTCTATATTTATAGACAGCCAATTTTTGCTTGTCTCTTAAACCAGAGAAGTTTGCAATTCTGTTGTGTACATTTATTTAACTTGTTCCATAGCTCTGTGGAGCTAGATAAAAAAAAAATAACAACTCAACATACATTTAGCACTTTACAAAGTACTGGGTGCTTACTATGGGCTAGGAATGACAGAAATAATGGACTGACCCAATGCGTTTGGTAAACAATTTTTTTTAACCATATACTTCCTTGAGTTACCCATAACGTTCAGATAACTTAAAAGCAATTTTTACATCAAACCTTATGTGAACGGTAGTCTTGGAATGTAGTTATTATATATTGATTAGGAAAAGCTCAGTAGTGTAGGTAATTTTTTTTTAAGTTAAAGCTACATGGAGTTTATAATGAGAGATCCTTTCACCTGCCAATATACATTAGGTAGATTGAAATACACTTTTATTCAGTAAACCATTCCTTATTGAAAAAAAATATGCTAAAATATGTAGTCTGAAACACCTCCTATATATTTCCATCGTCCTTCATACGTTGCAAACATTGTTACCGAATTAGGTCGTATGGACCCCCACTTTGGCCCTAGTTCTGCCGAGCCCCCGCCTTGGCAGGGAAGGTTGGTTTTCTGTTGGGTTCGCACAGCCAAAAACGAAACCCAGGCTGAGATTGAAGCAGCACAAGCTTTCAAGCTTTATTCAGTGGCCACAGAGTGGAGAAGTGGAATTTAGTTCACAAATTAACTTCTCACCTTAACGGAGAGAGGGATTTGCTTTTAAGAAGTAAGGACATTTGTGTCATCTTTTTAGATTCCACATGTAAGTGATATCATATGATATTTGTATAGCACAACTTGTAATGACCTATAATGAAAAAGAATATGAGAAAGAATATATGTATATACGTATAACTGAATCAGTATGCTGTATACTGGAAACTAGCAACAGCATTGTAAATCAACTATACTTCAATAAAATAAAATAAAAAAATTAAAAAGGGATTAAAAAAAAGGAAGGACAGCAAGGAGTGGAGTGAGACTAATAATGAGAAGGCATATGTATTAGTTTTCTGGGAAAGAGGAATGTCTTGGCCGGAAATGGGTTGCCTTCCCCTTTCTATTCTTTTTTGGTCTGTGACTTCCAGTCTTGGCTGAAGGTAGGTGTGTCATCTGGTACCTAATGCAGTAGAGTCAGTGAGACTCAGGGTCTGTGAGAGGTCAGATTCATCACCAGCTTGGCTTCAGCTGGTTCTAATCAGCTTTTGTTTTTCCTATAGCATCCTTTCTTCGTGTCCAGGTCCTGTGACTTAAAAATACATGCTAGCTCTTGTCCAGGGGAGGGGTTGGTGGGTTTTGAGCAAGAGTCTGATGGTAACTCTCGTAACAATTATTAACTAAGTTTCTCAATACATTCCCCTTACTGCTTATCATATGTTGCCTTATATTTCTGTGCTCTCCTGATTACAGAAGATTATTTTAAAACATGTATGAGTGTATGCTTCTCCTGCTGTCTCCGCAGCTATGAGCTAGCAACACATGCTTGTGTGCCTGCAATATCGGGGCGGCTGCCATGGAAGTGAAATTCTTTAACCATTATTAATGAATTTTGTTAAGCCTCACAATTTATGGTTTAATGATGCTTCTTTCCCGCAAGAGATTTCTATAGTGCAAATATCGAGGTAAAATCATTTATTTTCAATGAGATAGACTGACTTTACAGGTTAATGTGCTTTGATTCCAAAGGTAAACTCTATCATTTTAGTCAATTAACTTTTTGTCCTCTGCTCACAGTCCAGAAATAATAAGTTACTTTGTCACTTTATCCAATCTGAGAATTTCTCTGAAGTTGTAATTACTGTAGTGAGGATTTTAGATTTACTGCACTTTACCTGTCTCAAAGAGGCAACATGGTATCCAGTACAAGTGGAATTTTCTGTAATGGATTTTACCAGGTGGTCACGACCTTTTTAAAGTAATAGAACTAAGGTCTTAGTGTTCATCTGATACAAATAACTGCACTGAAAGGAAAAGGAGATTTGATTAATACTCTTTTACAAATGCAGCAAGATTGTGCTTTTACTGTAAATGCAAAAGCTAAAGATGGAGTCAGAATGTGCAGTTGTAATGAGAATTTAGCACATACCCTATTTCAGGCATTTCACACCTGTTTCAACTGATTCTTAACTGGTTTATTGCCGCTAAAATTCATCATAAATCACATAGACGTATTAATTATTTGAAATTACTGCTAAGCATCTGGAAGATCAGATTTGAAAGCTTTCACTGGGGGTCCAAGCTCCTGCTCTTGGCATTCATGAATAAAAAAACCTGTTATGGAGACTCTCTAAACTTTTCTCCTGTGGTCTTCCCAAAGTGACCTACACTGTCATTTAGCTCACTGGAAATGTCAACTGCATCCCTCTCTAGTTACTAAAATACTACCCTTCCTTCGAAATCCAGCTTAAGTTCATCCTGTCCTCTACAATTCTTTACTGGAGACCTCAGACCACACTAAACTCCAATATTATTTCTCATCTTGATCAATCATTTGTCATTTATTTTATACATCCTTGGATCCTTAGGATGCAGCAAAGGCTACATACACTTGTCAGGAATCCCAAGTCTATTGTTAATGGTTCCAGTGGGAAAAATAAACCATGATATTAAAATTGCACTGTACAGTAGAATAAATGGCATTTAAAGTTTTTGTCTCTCACTTAAAACTTGAAACTGACTTTGAAACTGATTTTTCTACAATGACATTATTACAAAATGATAACCTTTAGTGAAGCTAGAACTTAATTCAAACAGGAAAATCATTATTGTTTACTGAGGAGGAGTACAGAGAGAGCTATAGAGCAGCAAAAACAAAATGATGACTTGAGTCCCTGTTAGTTCAGTAGTTAACATAAACACTTTCAAAGAGACCCAGAGAAGGGTGTTTCCTGAACATAATGAAAACTCCAAGCCAAAATAGGTAAGTAGTTAAAAATATAATACGCATAGCAGGGCTATCAGCTATTTTAAGGAATAGAATAGTCCAGTTACAGCTGTGCTGCTCTTCACTTTTTTCTCAGTCATAATCTATAACATAGCCTTTACTAAAAAATGATGAAGAAACCCATCGGTCTTGCAAAATAATCATTTTCATATCAATAACACTAATTAGTAATTCAGTGCAATTTTTAAAATCTTAAATTTTAGACGGTTAAATACCAAATTTGCTTAGAAATAGCCAAAATGATGTTAATAGAAATCATATTAATAAAAAATAATACAAAGAAAATGTATATTTCATTATAAAATTTTAAATTTACCTCAAAGTATTTTTGAAGGATATTTGAAAATATTCAAGAGATAGTTAATAAATGCTAACTGCTTTTCTGTGAAGTATATGGAAAACAATAATATCCATCTCATAAAGTTCACATATCCATCTCATAAAGTTATAAAGATGAACATAATATTTTTATGCAGTTACATTACTTTAGGGATTATGAGGAGTATAATTGAACTTCAAAGGAATGTGGTCAAGAGCAGTCATGAAGAATCATGAACTGTAACCCATTTAGATCTTAGGAGAGCGTTCCAGTTTATAGGAATAGTTTAATCAAAATTAGAGAGGCCAAAGCAAACATATAATGTGACCAAAATATAAAAAACTATAGGTAGTAATTGGTATCATTAGGGAAAAGCCCAAATAGAAAGACTGTTAGCATCCAGGGAGCAGTATTTTAACATATTTAAATGGTGGAGAACTACTGTAGGTTGTGAACACAAGGAATTGAAGAAAGCATCTTCTAAAAATCTTAGATTGACAAGCAAATGTGAATTATGTTAAAATGGAGAGGAAATCCCCAAAACAATGAGCTATCAAGGAAAATAATATGGAAATGTTGAGGACTGGGACAGTAGCAGTAAGTTGAATAAAGTATTCTAAGAATAAAAATATTTCAAATAATAAAATTGGTGACAGTTAAATATAGAAAAGTAAAGAAAAAAGTTAAGAAAAAAGGAGTAATTACCTGAAAGTCAAAAAGTGGAGAAAAAGAGTAATTATCTGAAAGTCAAAAGATTTACTGTAAAAACTAAAATTTGTCCTTGGGAATTATTTTGTGGAACAAAAAGTTCTATCAAGTGCAGGCATTAAGTTTGAAAGTTTGAAGTGACTATTGGACAGCCAATGAAAAGGACATAAAAGAAGTATATTTTAATGATTGAAGTGCATTTTAATGCAGTTTTACAAAAAATGTGAGAAAAAGCTATGTGAAACTGACTTGGAATGACTTTCAGGTGATACTCTTTAATGAAAAAAATAAAATAAAAGCCCAAAGTGGAAAAGAACAGACATGGTATGTTTTCTGTAAGAAAGAAGTGAAAAACAGAAAATGGACATATCTGGTTATCATTACAAGAAGACAGACCAGAGGGGCAAATCATAAAGCCACGAAGTTTCTACATACAGGGAGTGGGGTAGGTATATGGTAAAGGGACACAACAGGGAGTGATCAGATATTTCTCAAAGTACACCTTTTTATATAACTTGCACTTTTAAAGGCATGTTAATATCCTACCCATAAAGTAAATTAAATCAGTAAGATTCAGGAAAGAGGGAAAAAACTTAGCTGAAAGCATACTGAGACAGATGAACCTAAATGTATTTCAAACGAATACCGTAATCACACTGGCAGAAAACAAGGAAAGAAGGGAGGGAGAAATGAGCAAAGAAAATAAGTAGAAAAGAAAGAACTTAGGCGAGTAACTTGAAAGCACATACATGCTATTTGATTATATACCTGCGTTGAGGATTGTTGGGCTGTGGGGATTATGGAACAAAATGGAAAGAAGTCCTGACATCTTTTTAGGAGATATTCTTATGGTAGTGGTGGTAAGTGGAGAATTAATTGTGAAGCCAATTTCAGTGAAATATAGAATTAATCAAATGAGTAAACGTGCTGTTGGTGGTGGCAGCTGGGATTCTCAGTTCTCAGAGTGGAAGAAAGAAGAGTCGCCATCAGACATCTGCAGAGTAAAAGGGGTCACAAAATGCAGGTTCACAATTCTGGGTGTCCTTCTCCAGACCTTATATGGCCCAGTATTTTATCATTAGCTCTCCAATGATTGCAGACAGATTTGTTTCTATTTAATCTAGGTTTTCTAGTCATTCTCTATGGGAGATTTTGAATTTGCCCAATACTGGAAGGGAATCATCTATATTTAATTTGTTTATGTTTATACACACACTCACATATACATCCTTTGAGTTCTTTTTCTCTGGAGAATGCTGACCAATACATATTTATACAGTAGTACAGTGAAAAAATGTTTGACAGTAAAGAATAGGCAAGTGTATCAGTTTCTACTTTATTTAGAAGCAAAACTGGAATAATCTATACTGTTGGAGTGCTCCATAACTCAGTTCTTATACTTTTGGTCTTTTCTATCCATACTTCTTTGGGCGATCATCCAGACTTATGGCTTGATACATTTGATAGTTGTCAGAAAATACGTCTTTAGCCCAGACATCTCCTTGAATTCCAGACATTATCTAACTGCCTATCAACATTACAACATAGTGTGTGTGCATATATGCATATGCATATATATATATATATATATATAAATTTGAAGTGCTATATACATATACACATAAAATGTATGTATATATGTGTGTGTATATATGTAAAACACTTCAAACATAGTATTTTTAATTGCTATACCTTTGGAAACATAGTGTGGAGCTAATCTTGGTTTTTGCCTCCCTTGCATTCAGAGTTGCACCTGCATCTGGTTCAGTAGACTTCTTAGGCATCAGGAAAAGAACTGAGGAAGAAAAGCAGAGAGGCTGTGGTGTGTTCTTGGATGGGACACTGGCAATCAATGAAACTGTTCACTACAGCTGCACTAAATTGGGCCAGAGTTGGACCACAACCAACCACTGCTTTGTGCAAAGCCAAACTCATTTTTTCCCTAAAACTTCGTGTTTTAGTTATTTATTCATACAAAAGAAATTACCCCAAAACTTAGCAGCTTAAAGCAGTGAATATTGTCTCATACAGGAATGACTCTAGAACAGGTTTTCTCATGAGTTTGCAGTCAAGATCTCACCTTGGGCCACCTTCATCTGAAGGCTGGACTAGACTGGCTTAGAGCCTAGACTAGACTAGAGCTGGAAGATTCATTTCCAAGAAGGCTCGCTGACTTGCCTTGCCATTTATCTCTTGTTGTGTGGCCTCGGTTCCTCCAGTATATACTTCTCCTTAGAGCTTCATGACATGACATTTAGCTTCTGATGGTGTGAGAGTCTCCAAAGAGAAGGCAGGTGTCCCTAATGGCTTTTATAAATTAGCCTTGGGAGTAACACACTGTAATTTTCACAATATCCTATTAGTTACACAAGTCGGCCCTTCCTGACATGGGAGAAGTTTACAGATCACACGAATACCAAGTCAGAGCTCACTGGGAAACACCTTGGAGTTTGGCAGCACATTTCTTTTAACTGCAGATTCCCCAGTCTCAGTGGCACTCAATCCATCCTGTTGTTCAAACCAACAAATTTGGATGTATCTTTTACTGCTTTCTTATATCCCTAGATCAAATAAGATGATATGATATTAATATGATATTATGAGAAATTGGGGAATGCATTTTCCCATGTATATCATACACTTTAAAAGATAAATTGAAAGTTTGAAAAGATATATAATGTAGAGTTTGGAAAAAAATTTGGCAAATTAAAATTAGTACCAATACTGATTACTAGCTTTTATTTGGCCTTTATACTATGCAGGCATAAATCTGTGGTTCAGTATTTAAAGCATTACCTGTTAGGATTCTGATAAAGACCATGGAGTATGTGTATTCATATTTTAAATATGAGCAAGCTCAGTCTTCTAAAAGTTAACTAACTATTGTCATACAACTATTAAGATGAACACAGATGACTTCCTTCCAAAAATGGGCAAAATCTCCCACAGAGAAGGACTGGAAAACTTGGATTAGATAGGAAAAAAAAAATCTGTTTGAAAGCATTGGAGAGCTAAAAAGATAAAGATTTATTGGAACAAGTCTTGCAAAGGAAATTGTAAGCCTGGATTTGGGGGCCCCTTTTACTCTACAGGTTTCTGATTTAAACTGTTCTGATTGAACAAGAAGTAATTAAGAGGCTGAGCAGTTGAGCAGAACTCTTGACTGACTAATAGGGCAGGTAGGAAGTCATACTTGGACATCAGGGTCTAAAGAATAAGGGAGGAGCCCTGGTTACCATACTTGATTGGACCAAAGGGAAGTATATTCTAAAAGTAAATTATAGCTGGAAATAAATTGGCTACCACAGGCCCTGAGACTTGGCTTCAGATTTTCTTAATGGGAAGTGAATAAATGGATCTGGTATTGCTAATGCCCCCTCTGAAAGGAAAAAAAACAATTAGACTGGATTTGAATTCATCCCCAGATGTTTCTGATGCCATTTAATCCAAAATCTTTGAGTGCACAAGGAATCAAATTGGTGTGATTAAAAATAACAGGAGAAGCAACAGACAATATAATTAGTTGTTCAGTTACCTAATGCACCCAGGGGAACTGTATTTGAGTCTAGAGGGGCAAGTATTTCTGTAAAAGAACCTGGCTGTGATTATTGGAACATGGTATTAGCTGGGATTAAATCTACGGAAAACCCATGAAGTTTAGAACTATATTGAGAAACAAAATAAAACAAACAACATTCTCTGTCTATAATAAAGAAGACCAAGACTATTCTGGATATAAAACAACTTCTGGGCCGACAACTTCATACAGAAAAGAAGCAGGCTATGAAAGCTCTACATCCAAACAAACAAACAAACAAAAAAAAACACCGCCACATTATCTAGTGTCCCTTTTAGGAAAGACCAAGGAAAACAACAGAAAAGAAAGGACAGCCTTAATTACAGAATCTAGCCATTGGAGAAGACTTAATTGTGTTGCCATTCCTAGAGAGCATAACGAGTTGAGTTTAGGGTACTTGGCAAATTTTCAAGTTTTCAAAATTGTTTTGTAGCAACGATTACTATGTGGCTTCCATTCTTCTGTGTTTTGAATGGGAAAGTTTGTTGCAGCAGTTCTGTCCCTTTCCATCATTGTTTCTGGATGTTTGTGTTTGGAGACAGATAACTTTCTTTTAGTTCATAGGTGTCTGTATCATACATCTCATGAAATAAAGAACTTGAAGCTTGAAGACATGATTGAGTTAGATTTTTGTTGGCCATGGTAGGGAGAGTATATTTTAATGGTGCAGAGGCATGAGTAATTGTGATGAAAATGACAAATTTTATATATTATCTACTTTAATTCTTTACCCATCCCTGTATCCATGCCTGTTGTAACATTGCAATTCCTCTAGAGATAAACTGTACTTCACCACCACTCAAGGTTTGGACTTGGCTCTGTGATGTGATTTGATCAAAGGACTATTAGTAACATGACACAAGGAAAAGCTTGAAATGTGCTTATGTAGTAGGGCTTTCCCTCCTTGAAACTCTGCCATTTGGCAAGTAATGTGAGTCTTATATATTATAGTTGCTGTTCCTTCAGCTTAGACAGGAGTGAACTCACATTGGCATGTGTGAGCCTAGCATGCAGTGAGGAGCCAAGATCAGCCAGCTACATATTTTGAAGAAAAGGCACATAATCAAACCTGTACTGTATCAGCTAACCCTCAGTCAATCCATACATGAGTATGTGAGATTGAACGATTGTTGTTTTAAGCCATGGGCTTGGAGCAATTTGTTATGCTGCATTATTGTTTCAGTAGCTGAAAGTGATGATGTAAAATATTCACTGCATGATTCTGTTATAGAAAATCTGAAAATAAAACAAACTGAACTTTAATGCTACAAGTAAAAAGAGGTGAGAAAAGAGAGGTTAATATTTTGGGGAGAGGCATGAGAAAGCTTTTAGGGTGCAGGTAATTTTTCTGTTTCTTGACCAGGATGATGGTTATATGGGTATTTTTACCTTTGATGATATATTTGGTTGCATCTTATAATTTATGCACTTTCCTGTAAGTTCATGACATGCGGATATATTTTTAAAAATCCTGTTTTTGTAACCGCTGTGACACATATACATCAAGCTTTTATGATATCAGGATATATATATATATATATAGACATTAAAGAATAAATATATCTGTAAATTTTTTTAAAAGATAACATATTTAGATATGGTTAACGTAGGTGGCCAATCCTCTTGTAAAACCTGGACATTTATATGTAGAGTTTACAGTGTCATAAGTCCCATGATGAAGAAATGTTCTGTGACACTCCCTTGGGTACCTCACAACACATCCAGGAAGACCAAAGTAAATTTATTTTTGCAAAAATGAATACAAGTGATTGAGGGAAAGAGTCAATGACTTTAAAGTTTTGGTTTTTGTTTGTTTTTACATACAGTGGGAAGAATTAAGCACACTTTTAATAAGGTGTTGGAAGGTTGGCAGGTTCTCTTGGTTAGATGCACATCAGACATCTAGGCTGATGTCAGGAAGGCAGTTGAGAGTTTGGGAAGGGATGATCAATGAGGCTGTTGTTAATTTCTGTCAAATGGATTGGCTACTGTGATAAATCATGTTGGGCTTGATAAGAATATTTAGTGGTGTGGTAAGACAAAAATCTTGAATCGTTCAACATCAAGAGAGAATGAGAGAAGTGGAACTGGTTGTAATTGGTTTAGAAAATAATTATAAAGAAATTTATTATAAGGAATAGTACAGATTGAAGCACTAGCTGGAGAAAGATACTGGGAAACGTGAGACTTGTCCTAAAGAAGGGAGGTGTTAAATACTGCTTATATGATGATAGAAGTTATCCAGTAAAATATCAATGCCAGTGATAAAGAAGAGAGGCAGAAATCGCCCTTGGGAGGTCCTTGAGTAGGAAAAAAGGGGATAGGACTTGTGCCCAAGTGGAACACACAGTCATCCTTTCTAAGAAAAAGAATATCAGAGTGCATATTTAAAGATTCAGAAGCAGTGATGTTACTTATGGAAAGATGTTTTGGAAACCCTCTTCTACTTATTTCTATCCTCTCATTGAAAATTAGATATACTTTTATCATTTGTGAGCTGAGAAGGGGCATAACTATTAAAAGTTTAAAGAGAGAAAAGTCTGTATAAGGAGTGAATGTTTGGTAAATATCACAGAATTGATGGATAGTACTGGTGTCTATTTGATATTGGTGGTCATAAAAATAAAGTAAGAGCAGTCATCAGGGGTGTGCATTTTTCTCCAGCCTTGTTTAGCTGTCCTGAAGAAGTTGTAAATAGACAGAAATTCAGATTTAACTAGATTGGTGTTTTGCCAGACAAGAGTAACAGAGATAAAAAGGAATAAGGGTGTATGCCAAGAATTGATTATAATAACAACTCATGTAGGATGGATAAGGAGAGATGTGAAGATATTATGGGGCTGTGGAACCCTGGAAAGCTGACAAAGTCAAGAGATGACAGTTGCAAGTTGAGTGGCTGTGGAAAGGAGTGAGAAAGTGACTGTGCCAGAGAGTTTTTAATGGTGTCCTGAAAGATTATATCTTTCAGGGAATGCTTTTAGTTGTAAGGGAGAGTAAAGAAAACAAGAGAACAAAGAGAAATTTTTCTGAAACACACATATACACATATGATCATATCATATTTCCCATCTAAAAGATTTCAGTAGCTTCCCATTTACTTTTAGGGAAAAATCTCTCTTTAAAGATGATTCAGAAATCTTTGCAAGGGTTTACATTTACTCGCTTCTCAAGTCTCATCTTTGTTTTCACATCAGATCTGTCTAACTGTAGACACTCTGCACTTGTGTATTTCTTACCTCCCTTCCTCTTCAAATGAACATCTTTATATCCATAGCCAACTCCACGCATCATTCCCAAGGAGAGAACCTTCTTGTCCTCCCTGAGTACATCGGTACCCTAACAGATGCTCATGCACATGGTGCCACTTCCCTCTCCTTCACGGCACTAGCTACCTTTGCAATATTACATTTACTTGAATATCCGTTTGATTCATACCAGTCTTCCTTTCTAAGACTCTAAAGTCTAGAATGACTCTTTAATAGGTTATGCTTCTCTTCTTGAATTAATTAAGGAAGTTCCAGGCATGAATTTGGCTTATAGTTATTAAACCAATTGATTGACTAAAAGATCTCTGAAAATACAGAATTCTGTAAAACCTTAGGGGTTAGACAATAAGCAGACAGAACTAGGGTACATTTGCATGACAACTATTTAAGAGAGGAAAGGAAACACAGGGAACTCTACCACAGAGGGAGAGAAATATGAGAGGAGATTTCAGGAATAAAATAGTAGGCTTCTGCATTCGAAACATGGTCAATGAAGAGAACAGATAATAAATAAGAAGAATCAATTCTGTTGTGAATTCTGTTTTTTTCATTTAAGCAAACCTATCCTATCTTTGCCTTCCTCACATTTCACATTTCCAATGTGTGCTGCATATTGAAGGAAGCAACCTACTGAGAGTGGTCTTAAAGGTCTCCTGCTTGGTGACCAGAAAATTCGCTTATCAAAGAAACTTTATGTGCCAATGATTTAGACCCGTTCTCCTTTAAATGGAGCACTTGCAATGGCCCTGAAGAATGCTGTTCAAAGTGCAGCCTTTGAGGACATTGGAGTCAAGGCATAATGTCACACACTGCTTTCCATTCACAATTCCCTTTGTTACATGTGCTTCAGATTTTCTCTTTCTCTTTTGCTTAAAAGTCCCCAGTATACTTACTTTGGAGTTCTCCTAGTATTTGAAAACATACCACAGAAATACAGTTGTTTGAGGAAATTTCAAATTATTACAGGTAAAAACAGACTCAGGAAAGACTGTGTTCTCTTACAGTTCTCAGATTAAATTCATCCTCTGCATAATCCCTTATTGGTTATGAAACCAAGCTTTTATAATCTTGTGACAAGGACAGATCAGGAACGCACACAACATTAATTTGTAGATATTAGTTTGCATGTCTCTGGAAAATCCTTCTTGGAAATAAACAAGTATTCTTGTAAAGAGAGATTAAATTTGAGTACATGTTTGATTTTATGACTGCAGGATGATTTCTATTTATTCAAAAGCATGAGTTGAACAAAGATGTGACATTGCCATTATTAACTTTTGCACATCTTCTATATTACCTTATGAAAAGGATTACTTTTCACCCTTTGATATATTTACATTTGTTTATAGTAAGCCTTTTAGTTTCTCTTTATTTCTAAATAATGCATACTTTATTTGGAAAAGGAGTTTTAGATAGATTTGGTTTGGCGTATATATTTTTAATATTAAAAGGTAAGAAATATATGTTTAAGGCAAAACTATCATAGCCCTTTGTAGACTGAACTGAGATTGAATTATATGTTATCGAAATTGATGGTAATTAAAATAGAGACAGCACTGTTCAAATATACAGCATGATCTAAGAAATACAAGTTCCAGCACTTTTAGGGTTTTGAATGGTTCCACTGTCTGCATCTTCATTCACATTATATTATCCCCATTTCACAGCAAGACACACAGTCTTTACATATGCCAGTTTCCCTTTATCTGTCTGCCTGACCTGTGGCTTGGAATGAGATCAGGCTTTCTGGCCAGAATGTAACTTAAGCAGGCCAAAATGTCTGGGACTCTGGTCAGAAATCAACCAGCAGTTTCACTTACAATCTTGATGTTTTATCCAAAGCTCATATACTTTTATTCTGGTTAATCTTTCTCTTTCTTTATATTGAGTATTCCTCTTAATTTCCTCATGTTTCCCAAAATATCATGTGGCTGTGCATGCTCACCTTGGAGCTTAGTGCACACTACTTTGTGTAAAACAGTCAGTAACTGTACTGTTGAACTGTGAGAGTGTCTAGACATGTGTTTTTGGAGGGAATCAGCAGTGGGCAGATGTTCACGCCAGCTGTTTGTGAACAACTCTTCGAAGCTGATTTAAGTGGCTTCACATTGGTGGCTTGCAATCAGATCTGATGGAAGAATTTACACTAAGGCAATCATACAAAGCTGTAAGTCAGTGTCTGTCGGTCTTTCTTTCGAGTTTAAAAGCAATGTGCAGGGTAACTTTAACATATGCTCATTTGGAATTTTTTTAAATATTGATTAGGGAAAAAATAAGAAAAAAATTGTTTATACATTGTGTTTGACTGTTTTGACCCTAAAAATCAGAGTTAAGGAGTTGCAACCAAAAGTCAATGGCTCACAAAAAGCCTAAAAATTTGCTGTTTGGTACATTAGAGAAAAAGTTTGCTGACTCTTCACGTAGAAGCTACTCCAATGATCTGTACTTGGCCTAATAAAACTCAAACTTTATATTACCTCTTCCTTTTGGATGTTCATCTTATCTTCTGTGTTGTTGGAAGCATAAATTTGGATTCCAGTTCATACATTATGGAGCCAGTAGGAGGTCATTATCATTTTTAGGAGTACAGCTAATTTTGATCATTATGATCACATTCCATGGTTATAGATAAATAGGTTGAATTAGATGAGATCTCACATAGCTAATAAAAACAATTCAAAGATATAAAATATTCCCCAAGCATTTGCAGTTTAACTACAGTTATATCACTTTATGCATTGGGGGGAAATAAAAGCAAAAATATGACAGCAAAACCAAAAATTGCTGCTATTTTTTCTTTCCTTTGCTAGGTAAATAGTTGTAACCAGCTTTAATAATTCACTCTACAGAAGTAAGTATTGGAGGGTGATTCAGAGAGTAACTTCTGAGATCAAGATTTACAGATTCACTTTTGCAACAATATAGCTCCTACCTTCTGTTCTAGTATTCATTATGTCCTATGACACCGTTATAATATTTGCAATGAGCCATGGTTAAATTTGATATATTGTCTCTGATCCATGACCTCTTACTTAGACATTATGAAAAATGCATTGTTTAACAGAGCCTACAATGGGAATATTTTAGTCCCTTTAAAATAATTTAAAAGCATTTATTTAAATGTTGTACATCTTTTCCTGAAATTACTACCTTTTTCTGAGAATATATTTCACATGCATTGCTAAAACTTAAACTACAGTTTAAAAGTACTTCCATTTTAACTTCCATTTTAATTTTGTCTTTTCACCTCAGTAAGAACCCTGACAGATATTTTTAGGTTTTTTTTTGGCAGGGTTAGAGGGGGTTAACCTTTATGGAGCTTATGAATCAGAATAGAAATGTCTGCACAAAACAAAATGCTTGTTACTGTAACTTCTCCATCATAATTCAAGTACAAAGAGGGTTTTAAAAATAGTCAACTCAATCAAAACCCACTATTTCAGAATAGCTTTTTTGAAGTCACAGTCACACTTAAAATTGTTAAGACTAGAATTCAAAAATTGGGTTGGTCGGAAAGCTGATTAAACTTGGTCCAAATAGAATTTGGAGTTCCAACTTGCTCAAGTAGAATTAAAAGGGCACAGTTTTGTTTTTCACAGAGATTCGGTCTACTGGAATCACCAACACTGGGCAGCTGTTAGAATACTTAGAATCCAGAGATAATAAGGAATCCAGACATTCTTTAGACAGTCTTCTGTCGTACTGTTCTCCCAGTCAAAGATCTGTGGGCGTGTGGAATGACAGCGATTGTAGCTTTGATGAGAGAGTCCAGTTCTTCATCTTTACAAATAGTAAGAACTGACCAGGAGTAATGCTCATTACTAAGTCATTTGATGTGTTTCCTGCCAGGTCAGGTCCCTCTCCTGTCAAGTACCAGGTGGCTGCACTGTACACAGTGGCCGTTGCACCCACACATCAATGGTTGGTTGTCCTGGATTTCAGGCGCCATGAATATGGCCAAACAAGAACTGCAAGCTGGCCCTCTGTGAGCAGGAAACCACATTTGTCTTGACCTTCCCTGAGTTCTTCCCAGCCTTGTCACCACCGATTTTAAATTACGCGGGAGCTCCAACCAGAAATGCGGAGAAAGAGCTACTCAGACACCTAGCGAGATCATACTGCCTGCTCTTGCCCTGCGCCAGGATTCAAACTGCCGGATATTTTGGTCAGAATTTTTATATTCATGTTCCTAATGAGGAAAATTCAATTATAAAGCTTATAATTTGGAGAAAGTCATATGCAGTTTTAAATGGATAAAAAAGATGAGAGGTTAGGTGGTTTTATTGCTCCAGTAAAATTCATCATTTAACTTTCCCCGGAGAACTGACAATAACTCTAGGATTTCAACACAAGTTTGTGACTTCTGGCGCCAATGACAATATGTAAAGGGCTTGCAAGTCATTGTTCGTGTCCTTACACAAGAAAAATCTGAACAGATTGAAAATGAGCTTGCTGAAACTCTTCAGAAAATTGAGGTTGCAGGGCAGACTGCCACCCTGAAATCTGGAGAGACAGACAAATGCAGAGAGTTAAAGTCAAGATCTGCTTACCTGGAGCCGAGGCCACTGGACCCATAAACTGTAGGAAACATTAAATGGTGATGTAACAAATGGCTGGAGTCTGAGCATGGACTAGTGAGTGAGAATCTTCAAGGGCCACAGTCTTAGGTGGTTCCCACATTTTGTGGGTTTTACTTCTAGGAATCCTACCAGGTTCTTGTAGTAAACCAAGGAAGACCCTCTGGTGACTTTAGCAGGAATAGAGGAAGAGGAAATATGCTTATGAAATTATCTGTCACAAAGACCAACTCTGCAGAGAAAAGATGTTACCAGAGTCTTATTGCACCTGGAGGGGAGGGGCATTTCTCTCATACCAGCTCCTCTAGCCTTCCTGTCTCATCTAAGGGAAGGAGAGCTAAGAAACACTTGGCTCATTAAAAGAGTGAGAATTATGCTTAAGATGATAAAATGCTACCCCTCTCCCATACCTTACCAAGAGAGCTCTAGTATAATTAAGGTGGGTTACAGCTGAGAGAGCTGCAAGATGCAGGCTCCACTTGAGCAGGCGTTTTCATGGAAGCCCCAGTCAAAAGCAGAGATAAAAACAAGAGCATCAGAGGAATTTGAAGCCTCTGGCAGTCACAGACTTTGCTTGCTACAACAAACATTAACTCCTAGCCAGACTGATACTAAACCTCATACTAAAGCCTGTTATCTCAGTTGGTATTACCTAGTGCATCATATTTGGCTTTTAACAAAAAATTAAAAGGCATGCTAAAAGGTAAAGAAAAAACACAACTGAAGAATGAAACAAACAAAACAGAGACATCAATACCAGACTCATATGGCACAGATTTTGAAATTATTAGACAGAAATTTAAAATAAGTATGACTAATATAATAAGGACTGTGATGCAAAAAGTAGCTAATACACAAGAACTGGTGGGTGATGTACATAGAGAGACGGAAACTCTAAGATAAATCATAATAAAATGCTAGAAATCAAAAACTGTAATAGAAATGAAGAAATCCTTTCATGGGCTCATCAGTAGACAGGACACAGCCAAGGAAAGGATCAGTGAGTTTGAGGATAAGTCAGAAAATTCCCCTGCTGAAATGCAAAGAATGCTATTACTATGAAATAAGGAAAGTGATGTTGGCAGACAGCTCAACAGGTGCTCAAAAGTGGTGGTATGGGTTGACACAAAAAATAATAACCAGAATACCTAATTAGAGTACAGAAAAGATTGTGAAATTAATGGCTTCTACATCTGTGCAACTGCCCTTTAAAAATGCCCTGCACTTTTCTTCAGTGGCACCAGAAAGACTTGAGCATGTTCTGTATGTCTTAGGCTATTATTTGCTTTTTCTCTTTTTAGACATGTCTTGACATTTTATTATTTTCACTTCTTTTCTTGTTAGGTAATTCTATATTTAGATTTTATAATTATGTATTATTTAAAATATCCCATCCCCTTAACAGTCAGCGTTTTTAAATTCAGTTATTTAATAAAAACATACAAAGCAAATTAAGCACACATACACACACGATACCTTGGATGATGTGTAAAGTTTTATTCATGAGAATAGAATTAACGTGGTATAAGTCAGGGTTCAGTGAGGAGACAGTAACTACACAATAATTTGAACAGAGGAAGTCTGTCATGGAGAATTATTAACAATCAGCTAGAGTAATGGGAAGTTGCTAATGATATTAAAGTTATAAAAATACAGTAATTGCAGATATAGGGGACAACCACTACCTCCAGGGTTGAGATAGAGTGACTCTCAAAGGACTCCCCTCCACCCACCAGGGTTGAAATTCAGAAGTTACTGGAGAAAGCACAGCCATGGCTTACTGAATGATGGAGAGTTTGCTGAGGTGTCACCAGGAGGTGCTGAAGGACCAGGCCTTGGGGTGTCAGAAAAAACGATTCAACTTAGACCTCCCTGTAAAGTCACCTGAGGGGACGCTAGGGAAGGCCGCGCACAGGAAGGTATCTTAACCTGCGGCGGTTCACTGAAAAGCTGCTGGAAAAAGTACCAGAGGAATCCGCGGGCTCCTGGGTTACTTGATTGCCAAGTGCTGCAGAAACTGGTAGCTTCCACGTTCCACGGTGCATTCTTCTACACACATTCAAACTTCCCTACAACTCACATGACATGGTTATTTTATGTGAGTGTGTAAGTTCTCACCCTCTCTCCAACATGATGAAACACATGATTTTAGCTTCTTTGTGTCCAAGGCTGTTGACATGTTAGTGACTCCTCAAATTCTATCACAGTGTCACTGAATAGCATTACATAAAGAAGAAGTGTATAGTTGCTCGGCAATAATTTGTATATAAAATAAAAGTGGGAAGGAGAGTGAAGAAGAAAATGGGTAGCAAACACAAATAAATTATCTGTGGAGAGAGGGAGAGCTGGAGAGAATACTCAGTTAACTACAGCCCTCATTTCTGCATTTGGTCTCAAAGCTGCAGTAGATTCTTGTGAGTTCCTTCTTCTACTGCCCGTTTCATATTTCCCCTGTCCTCAGCCAGAGCTTCAGCTGGTCAGGGATTTTCACCTAGTGGGGTGACCCATTCCTTTATTCTTGAAGATCTGAGTCCTCCTGCTATTTTTTGGTTGCCTAACTTTTTCATTATGTTTTACTGTTGAGCATGGAAGTACTAACAGGTGGCCCCTAGAATCATCCGAGATCTAGTCTTAGTTCTCCTTGACTCCATCTTCCCTTGGTGACTGGAATCAATGACTCTAGCCTGCAGAACAACCTCTTTCTGCCTATTGGTTCAGTAGTATAAGGAGCTTAAATATACAGATGACAATCTCATTTTTTAATTCAATGAAACCATTGTTGTGGCATTGGTTGAAGGACTGCCCCCTTGGCAACTAAGGCTTCTAAACCACAAGAGCCCAAAGTTGCCTGAATAGGAAACAGAATTTCTCCAAGTGAGTTACTGTGTATAATAGTGAGAGAAGCCATTCCCATTGCTACCCCTTGATTCTCAGACTCATGTGTTCCAGCTTTAAAGTGGTAGAATCATACGACGATCTGATTCAAAATATATACTGCATCCTATAAGGCAGAACTATGTCCACTGTCTTCCAAATGATGATCTGAGACTTCAGTTAGCCATTCCACCTTTCAATTAACTCAGACACTTTTATGAGTGATGTGCATTGTAGCAAGAAAAGTAACATCATGGACCTGAGTTGATAGGTGCATTTCCTTTTCTATGAAATTAACTCGTTGATCAGACACAGTACTGTGTAGGATATCATGAGTGTGGATAAGAATTCTGCGTGTCCAAAGAGAGTGGTGCCAGCATTCCACAGGTGGTGGTACTGGGCAAGGAAAGCAGATCCATACTCAGAATGTATCTCTTCCAGTGAGGACAAATCTCTGCTAATCTCTGTTAAATAACTGAAAAGATTCAGTGTAAGTAACCTGCCACAAGGTGGCTGTCCTTCCTGGATAATAATGCCACAATGGCTCAGTGTTGGTCTCTGCTTCGACAGATTCAGACCAACTGTAGTGTTAGCCAGAACAGCAATGATAAGTGGAATTCCAAATTGTCAAGCCCATGTCTAGCCTCCATCTCTACCACTATGGCCACTCAATTAGGGGTCTAGTGACAACAGTGGGTAGTTTGGGTGGGACTTAAGAGGAATTTTCATATTCTTTGCAGGCATCTTACCTAGGGAGGGTTATCACAGACTTTCCAGCAGGGAAAGGCTGGTCTTCTCAGACACTGGAGGGCGGGCTACTTCCTTTCAGCGGTAAGGGAAATGCAGAATAATCTGAAAGCTCAAGATCATCAAGTCCATAAGATTCAAATCAGATGTCTCCATTCCAGGTTTCAGGATCACATTCCTAAGCAACAGTGCCTTCACTTTCACATGAAAACTTGGCAAGACTGAATTCAAGTGTTTTAAAACAGTGACATGCAGGTTTAAATTTTGTGCCTTTTTTCCAGCAGTGTTAGATCTATGCCTACAAGAAACAAGAGTTGGCTTTAGGGTTGTCACAAAACTCTGTTTCTCAGACTGAGTTGATATGATAGTTGATGGACTGGGTCTTACCGTTTTATTTCTGTAATTACTCGAGTACATTTGAAAGACTCCACCCCATACTACACTGCTTTTCATTGCAGAACCACCAGAAAAATCAAGCACAAGTTTCCAAAGCATGTACTTGAGTTGGTATTTCATTACAATCAATCCTAGGTGGTAAACTGTGATGCTATTCCCTGTCATGATGACTAACATCTTATTTTCCATTGGCATGAAGCTTAGCATTGCCCTAAGCCTACGAATTCAAACAAACCATCCCAAATTCTTGTTTTCACGTCTGTCTGTACCCTGCCATTACTCCTGGTACCAATTCTGTATCAGTTAGGGTTCAATTAGGAGAGAGAGATCAAAATTTGAACAGAGAAAAGTTCAGATAATAATTGACATTAGTCAATTCAGTTCACCATTATCCTGGAGAACTGGCTGAAGAGAGTTAAAGAGAACTTGTAAGAATATAGCAGTAGCAGTTGTAGGGAGCAGCCACTGTCATGAGACCAAGATATAAAGCCCCAAGGAATAGGTTCTTCACCTCACCAAGACTACGACCCAGATTTTATTGGAGGGGACATATCTGTGGCTCACTAGATGACACATAAGTTGTTTAAGAGGCTTGCTGGTGAGATTTGTTAGAAATCTTTATTTTACAAAGAAAAGTCTTCCACTGGGAGGGCACATTCCTTAAACTCACTATAAATTAACAAAACCAAAAGCTGGTTCTTTAAAAAAAATAATAAGAAGAAGATAGATAAGGCTCTTGCCAGGCTAACCAAGAAAAAAAAGAGAGAACACAAACTACAGTACCGTAAACGAAAGAGAGGAAATCACTACACATTCCATGGACATTAAAAGGATAAAGGAATACTGTGAGTAACTCTATGTCCACATATTTAATAATCTTGAAGAAATGGAGCAATTCTTTGAAAGATGCAATCTACCAAACCTCACATGAGAAGAAATAGAGACTCTGAATGGGCTTATATTCATTAAGGAAATTGAATCAGTGATTAGTAACCTTCCAAAACAGAAAACTCTGGGCCCAGATGGGTTTGCTAGTGAATTCTGCCAAGCATTTTAGGAAGGATTTATAGCAATTTTCTGCAATCTCTTTCAGAGCAGAGAAGCAGAGGGAATGCTTCCTACCTCACTCTATGTGGCCAGCATTATCCTAATACCAAAATCAGTCAAGGACATTACAAGAAAAGAAAACTGTAGACCAGTCTGTCTCATGTATATAGATGCAGATATCCTCAGCAAAATATTAGCAAATCAAATCCAACAATGTATACAAAGATAGAGTAAACAGATCAGTGGTTTCCAGGGGTAGTGGGGAGGAGTAGAGGAATGAAAGGGCAGAGCACATGGGACTTTTAGGGTGGAGAAATACTCTGTATGATACGGTAATGATGGATGCATGTCACACGTTTGTGTCAACCCATAGAATGTACAATACCAAGGGTAAACCTTACTAAGGTATGGACTTTGCGTGATTATGATGTGTCAGTGTAAGTTTGTCAATGGTAACAAACATACCAGTCTGATGGAGAACATTGTTAATGAGGGAGGCTATGCATGTGCAGGGTCAGGGATATGTGGGAAGTCTCTGTACCTTTTTCTCAAATTTGCTGTGAACTTAAAACCGCTCTAAAAATAAAGTCTTTTAAAAAAAAAATACCTCACTATAAACTCACCTGTAGAGATGTTAGCAAGTCTGCCCATGGGAAAGTGCCTTATCTGGCATTCCCCTGGAAAACTGCCAGCGGAGATGCTGGAGGAATTTGCTGGCTGATCAGTGCTGTATCATACTCCTGTGTGAAGGAACCAGATAGCAAGGACAGGTCAGCAGCAGATGCATGCTGAAGAAAGTATACTGTGCTGAAGTCAGGTGCTAGAGAAAGCTATGCACTTCAAGAAATTCACAGGTGAGAAAATTATGCACTTTATTAAGCTAAGTGCTGGAGAAAGTGTGCTTTGTGGTACCCTAGAGATGGACAGAAATGTTCAAACTCAGGTGCCTAGTGAGACAAACAGCTACCAGGATGAGAACACCCCGTGCTCCTCCTGTATCTTTCCAGAGCCCTCTGCTAACATGGGAGACATTTCCACAGCTGCCTCCCTTATCACAGAACAGGCAAAGAAAGGTGCTTCTGGCTGTGAGAGGTAATAAATTTAAAACACACAAGCATTGTTACAGTATTGGCTCAAGTTTTAATATGAATTATTGCCTCTTAAATTCTAAAGAGCCAAAATAGACCCTCAGTTGATTTCTAAACATGCTCTAGAGGATAGGGCCCTGATTTCAGTGTTACTAATCGTATGCCTTCAGCAAGTTCTTCTCTAAGCTTCAGTTCCTAAACCTTAACATGAGGGAATATTATTATGTGTTACAAATTGTAGAGAGCTGTAAAAATAAGTTCTCACTGATTTAATTATTATTGTTGGAAAATATTCCATAGGGGAACATCATGATGGGTCTTAAAGAGTCTTTGATGTATGAAATAAATTAGATGTGTTTCTTTCATACTGACTTTAAATTTTAAAATGTTCTACAGATATGAAGGAACTAGAGGCCATCTTGAGCTCTTTCACTGCTTTAAAATATGTTTCCTGTTAGATGTTTTCCTAGGATAAGTGTGAAATCAATTGAAAGTTGTGATTTTGTTCCCTCTGCACACACACAAACACACACACACACACACCCCTCCTTGCGTGGTAGGAGGAGAAAAGAAGCACACATGTGTTTTAAGCTTTTCTCATATATTGCATTTAGGTATAAATTCCAGAAAAAAAATGTATAGTAATTGTGAGAATAGTTATTTTTAACATTTTAAAAATTTAAGTGTAGTCGATTTACAGTATTGTGTTACTTTCAGGTGTAAGGCAAGGTGAATTGGTTATGTATTTTATCAGATTATGTTCCATGATAAGTTTTTACAAGATATTCTAATTCCTCATGCTATATGATGAATCTTTGTTGTTCATCTATCTTACATATAGTAGTTTGTATCCGTTAATCCCGTACTCCTAATTTCTTCTCCCTCCCACCCTCTCTCCCTTCGGTAATTATAAGTGTGTATTCTATGTCTCTGAGTCTGTTTCTCTTTTGTATATAGATTGACTTGTATTATTTTTTAGACTCCACATGTAAGTGATATCATATAGTATTTGTCTTTGTCTGTCTGACTTACTTCATTAAATATAATATTCTCTAGTTCTGTCCATGTTGCTGCAACTGTCAGTATTTCATTTTTTTCTTTTTTATGGCTGATAAATATTCCAGAGTGTGTGTGTGTATGTGTGTGTGTGTGTGTAAGACATCTGCTTAAGTCAGTCATCTGTTGATGGGCACTTGGGTTGCTTCCATGCCTGGGCTGTTGCGTCCATGCCTCGTGCTGTGAGCATGAGGTGCATGTATCTTTTCGAATTAGTTTTCCTCTTTTCCAACTATATACTCAAGAGTCGGATTCCTGGATCACACAGCAGCTCTATTTTTAGTATCTTTAAAGAAATTCCATACTGTTTTCCATAGTAGCTGCACCAATTTACATTCGCACCGACAGTGTAGGAGAGTTCCATTTTCTGCACACCCTCTCCAGCATTTATTATTTGTAGACTTTTTGATGATGGCCATTCTGACTGGTGTGAGGTGATACTTCATTGTGTTTTTGATTTTCATTTCTCTAATAATTAGCAATGTTGAGCTTCCTTTCATGTGCTTGTTGACCATCTGTATGTCTTTCTTCTTTGGAAAAATATCTGTTTAGGTACTTCTGCCCATTTATTGATTGGATTCTTTGTTTTTTCGGTATTGAGTTGCTATGAGCTGTTGTATATTTTGGATATTAACCTCTTGTCAGTCACATCATCTGCAAGTATTTTTCTCCTATTCTGTAGGTTGTCTTTTCATTTTGTTGATGGTTTCTCTTGCTGTGCAAAGCTTTTAGTTTGATTAGGTCCCATTTGTTTATTTTTGCTTTCACTACTTTTGCCTTGGGAGACTGATCTAAGAAAATTTGTCAGAGAATGTTCTTTCTATGTTCTCTTCTAGGAATTTTACGGTGTCCTGTCTTATATTTAAGTCTTTAAACCATTTTGAGTTCATTTTTTTATATAGTGTGAGGAAGTCTTTTAATTTCATTGATTTATATGAAACTCTCCAGCTTTCCCAACAGCACTTGTTGAAGAGACTGTCTTTTCTCCATTGTATACTGTTGCCTCCTTTGTCATAGACTAATTGACCAAAAAGTCTGTGGGTTTATTTCTGGGATCTCTATTCTGTTCTATTGATCCATATGCCTGTTTTTGTGTCACTGTCATGCTGTTTTGATTACTACAGCTTTTTAGCATTGTTTGAAGTCTGGGAAGTGTTATACCTCCACCTTTGTTCTTTTTCCTCAGGATTGTTTTAGCAATTCTAGGCCTTTGGTGGATCCACATAAATTTTAGGATTATTTTTTCCAGTTCTGTGAAAAATGTCCTGGGTAATTTGATAGGGATCACATTAAATCTGTAGATTGCTTTGGATAGTATGGCCATTTTAACAATATTTATTCTTCCAGTCTAAGAGCATGGAGTATCATTCCATTTCTTTGTATCATCTTTCAGTTTCTTTTATCAATATTTTATAGTTTTCAGAAGTTTAAATATTTCACTTCTTTGGTTAAGTTTATTCTTCGGTATTTTATTTATTTTTTTGATGCAATTTTAAACAGGATTTTTTTTTTAACCTTCAGCTTTCTGATATTTCATTACTAGTGTAAAGAAATACAAAAAATTTCTGTATATTAATCTTGTGTCCTGCCATCTTGCTGAATTCATTTATTAGTTCTAATAATTGTGTGTGGAGACTTAAGGTTTGATATATAGAGTATTATGTCATCTGCAAATAGTGAGAGTTTTACCTCTTCATTCCAATTTGTGTATTTTTTAATTTCTTTTTCTTATCTGAATGCTGTGGCTAGGACTTCCAGCACTATGTTGAATAGAAGTGGTAAGAGTGGGTATCTGTCTTGTTTTGGAATTTAAGGTTGTTCTTGTTTCCTGAGGTAGGCCTGTATCAGTATGAGCTTCCCTCTTACCACTGCTTTTGCTGCATACCATAGATTTTGTGAGGTTTTCTTTTCACTTTCATTTGTCTCTTTAAATTTGCCATTTTAATTATGATATGTCTTGGTGTAGGTGTTTTGGGGTTCATCTTATTTGGGACCCTCTTTACTTCATATACATGGATATCTGTTCTCTTCCTTAGGTTTGGGAAGTTTTTCAGCCATAATTTCTTAAAATACATTTTTGATCCCCTTAAGGTTCTCTTCTCCTGGAACTGCTATTATTACCATAGATTTGCATACATTATATCATCCCATAGTTCTTGTATGTTTCTTTCATTTTTCTTTTATTTGTCTTTCTGTCTGCTGTTCTGATGGTGTGATTTCCATTATTCTATCTTCCAGACCACTTATTTGTTCTTCTGTGTCGTTTAGACTGCTACTCAGAGCGTGTAGATTTTTTTTTAAATCTCAGCATCTGTATTGTCTCCTTTTTATTAGTTTGTCTTATAGTTTCTACTTTCCTGCTGCAGTGACCTGCATTTCTCTAGGCAATCTTTGTTAAATCCTTTAGCATTTTTATTATCTCATTTTTTTAATCTCAGGTTTAGTAGACTGGTAAGGGCTGTTTTATTATTTATTCTTTTAGAGGATTTCTCTTGTTCTTTCAATTGGGAGTAGTTCCACTGATTTTTAATTTTACTTAACCTTCTCTGTGTCTATGAATTTAGGAGAAACTATTATCTGCTGTTGTGTTAAAGTGGTGATTTTACTTGGGAGTGTCCCTGTGTGGGCTGTTTGTGTCCAGTATTTTTTATGTGAGGGTTTTGGTATGGATGCCAGCCTTGTCTTTCCTCAGAGTGTGCTGCTCATATGTGCTGGTTATGTCCTTCATAGAGGTGTGGGTGCAGGATGTCAGAAGGGGCTTTCTCTCTGCTCTGTGGCTGTTGCTGCCCCATCAAGAACAAGGTCTGTTCCACAGCTGGAGTAGAAGCGCCAAGGTGGGTTCAGTCAGCCTCCGTTGCCCTTGAGCGTGTGCCCTGCCCCAGAGGAGGTGATTGTGAAGAGATCGAGGTCACTGGTCATCAATAAGCCAGCTGATGAGGTGTCTGCAGTTCCACTCGGTAGTAGCCCAAGGATACGTCCCTTTCTCTGTTGTGTTTGTCCCAGATCTAGTGCAAAGCTGTGGTGTGGAGTAGGCTAGGGTTGGGTGTCAGCGCATAGTGGCTGCAGGAATTGAGGTGGCTGCACTGCTGCCTGGAATCTGGGCTGCCTCTGTGACAGACTTCGCCAAGGATCTGTCTGCTCCAGACCTAGCGCTAAGCTGCTGTTTGGAGTGGGTGGAGCCAAGGCGCTCTTGCGGGGAAACAGACTGTTGGGCACTCCTGCTCAGGACCTGTCTTCTCAGTGCTTAGTTGCCATGTTCTTTCGTGGCTCTGCCTGCTTTGTTGTGTTGACAGTGGCCTTTGTGGTTCCTTGAGGATCACAAGCTAGATGCCCCTGTCTGTCTCTGTGTAGGTAGACCAAATATTTGCCCAGATCTTTGGCCAGGCCGTTGTTTGGAGTGAGTGGGGGACACAGTGTTCAACGCTTCAGAATGCAAAGGGCAGCAAGGTGGCAGCCGCCAGTGCAAGACTGATTGTTAGCAAGGCTGCAGTGCATACAGTAGAGACTAAGCTTCTCCAGTCCTTCTGTCTGTCTCAATGGATTTCCCAGCAGGCAAGAGGGCTTCTCTCCAGGCAAGACCCCAGGACTGAATGCCCAGATTTTTGCTTGACCTGATCAATCACTGGGGCAATGATTGACCCACGTGGACCTTCTCTTCCTTACAGATTCCTCCCAGTGGCCTATGTCCTGATTTGATGACTTTTTTCCCCCCTATCCTTTCTTATTACATAGAGATCTTTCTTGCAGTTTTGGTTAAGTAGGAGTTCTTCTGCCAGTCTCCAATTAGTTTTCTGTGAGAATTTTCCACATATAGATGTATTTTTGATGTATTTGTGGGAGATGAGCTCCATGTCCTTCTACTTCGCCATCTTGATTCCTCCCTTCAAGAAGTTATTTTTTTTTATATGACTCAGGTTTTAATGTGGTTTCCATAATGATTGGCTAGAAAAAAAATGTTCTCTATTGGTTTGAAAAAGATTTTTAGATCATTTATGGGAAATATGTTAATTTCCAAAAATTTTATTTTAGTAACAAATACTGAAGTATTTTAAATGAATCATTAATATTTATAAAGATAATCATGATATTCACCTTGGCCTATCGCTAGGATTAATTGCATTATTTTCCAGTTTGAAATTTTTGTTTCCTTTCTTTCCAAGTTTGCTTGGTCTATTTATGTTTTTAAATCTAATATTTATTTAACTCAAGTTACATTTAAAAATATGGATACTTACATTTATATTTGGTGATAGTTTTCACATCTTTTATTTCTTCCCAGTTTTTCTCATATTTAAAAAAATCTATTTTATATCTTATTATATATCTACTTTGTTTCTACACAGTTAGAATATAATTTTCACAGTGTTAGAATTTTTTTGTTATTTTAAGGGATTAGTTCTTCAATTTATTTTAAAATGCTGTACTTCTTCCTGTACCCAGGTGCGACCTTCCTTCCTTCCTTCCTTCCCTCTTCTCCTTCCCTCTCTTCGTCTTCTCTCTTTCTCTTTACTGCTTTTCCCCCCTGATTTTACAGATGTGGAGACTTGATTTGTTTTATTTTTCTAACTTTTGTATTTTCTGACTTAATAACTTTTCTTCTTTCTTAATGAATCATTTCATGCTAAGTGGTACTGGTGTTTGTGTCATTGTAGCCTTGCTTCTTTTAATTATTAAGATCACTATTTTATTATTTTGCAAACTACTGTGTAAACTACTTTTGCACGTGGTGTTTACTTCCTCTGTGATGCGACACATACTCATAAACTAATTTTACAGAAAAATTTCAGCAACATGAAGATATAAATTTTATATTTTACATCAGTAAAAAAGTTATTGTTCAGTTTATTTCAGTATCTGCTACTCTTGGGAATTCACTGATAATTTCATGGTTGTCTAATATAGCACCTATGTTTGTACTTAGTCAAATATTCTTAAAGTAAAATCTGAATACATTTATAATTATATAAGAAATATTTCTAATATAACTTTTGTAAGTGGAAGAAGACTAAGCCTTATGCACTACTGTGGTATATTGCTTACAAGAGTCCTGAATAATAATAATAATAATAATAATAATAATAATAATAATAATAATAATAATATTAATAATAATAATAAAAATAAATCTTAGTAAATTGTGAATAAGTGATACAGTACTAATATTAACCCATAACCATTAATTTAAACAAGCATCATATATTTTAGAATACCTTGATGATTGTTTTTATCTCCATGATCAGTTAAAAGGTGATAATAACAGATTAAGGTCTCCCTAACCAATTAAACAATCTACACTATCTTTGTATACTGACATAAAATGATTTTAAAAGCTCTACGTGACCAGTGCAGAAAAGTTGCTAATATGTGTATAAAAATGTATGAGTATTAAAAAAAAATGTATAAGTGTTAAGCACTTATCTACTTGTCCCCATGATTCAAGTGTAGTTACTCGTAGTATTCAAGTTTGTATCCTCTTATGTATGCTTGTCATAATACAGAAATTACATGTTATTTCATATTTTTTATATTTTAAATTATATGAAAAAGTCTACAAGTAAATGTTTAATTTACTTAAGCTTTAATCTACCTAAAAAATGTTCAATATAGTGCCCTGTGCTCTTTTTTCCTAAAATATCTTAGACTGCATAACTTAGAGGATTCTTTAGAACTTAAGAAATGTATATAATATGTATCTTTGTGTATAGGTTACTGTAGTTAAATGTATATAAAACTGTGGTTTTTAATATTTTGTACATAACTAACATTTAACAGTAATGCCATTAATATCTTCTGATACTAATACTTTCACATTTATCTTATTTTTAAAAGCAACATAACAGTCTACACTACAGATGTATATCTTGGCTTATTGAATTATTCATCTCTTGATGGGTAATTCAATTGCCCCTTAAATTCGCTATTAAAAATATGTCTTCAGCAAACAACTTGTAATATGAATGTCATTGCATAGAGCTCTATAAATGGAAGTGCTAGGTCTAATAGTGGAAAATTTTTAGAATACTGATAAGATACTTCTACCAGCCTATAAAGCAAATTAATGTGAATTAAGAAAATACACACTAGTTTTATAGGTAGATGCAGCCCTGTCCCAGGACAGAAGGCTTGTCTAATGGAGCACAGGCTTCCTCCATTTCCCTCCTTGGCCTGTCACCATTGATAAACAACTTGCACATCTACGTATGGCAGCCCTGCATATTGTACTCCCCAAACTGTGGAATATACTCTCCTGCTAATACTGTCTGAATATATCTTATTGTTATTTTAATTTGCATTTTCATCCTTTTATATATTCATTACCCTTTTGTCATTACATGCTTTTTAAGCTACAGTTATTGGCAGTTAATTCAATATTTTCTTAGTAATACTGCTTTGAAACATGAAGGTAAATTAACCTAACTGTAGTAAAATAGTAATCATTAAAGTAAATAGTAAAACTCATAGTAAAACTCATTTAACTAATGGCGTTGAATTGAATTCAGCTAATACATTTACGTGTTTTATTGTTCATTAATTTCTGCATATAGGACATCAAATTCATTAAAAATTAGCAGATGGATAGAATTAGCCATGATCATGAAAACGCATTACCAGGAATGCTATGCATTGTTAATTATGGGAATGGAAAGCTTAATAACAGTCACATTAAAATAATTCATAAGCTTGTTCTATGTAGTTCTGCTGTGTAAAGTAATGAGAAACAAGTTTTTCCGAAGTTCAGTGGCATTCGGAAGATACCTGTACTAACACCAAAAAGAATTAAAATGCATTATTTTCACAGGTAGGTGAATGACTCTTAATTCAGCCTCATTAGTAAAAGGGTTGACACTGTGAAGCTGGTTCCTGCACAACTTGTCATGATCTGTGATCTGACTTGCTCAAGGCACCGACATTGAAGAACGAAGCAGAAGTACAGGCCCTGAAGCGATTCGCGCACGGGCCTTACTTTTTCTCCCTCCATCCTGTCACTGCTCACCTTTCCCTCTGGCTCTAGAAGTAAAAATCTGAATGCAACACCTTGCATGTGCCACAGGAAATAACACAACTTGACTGATCTCTCGGTTTACTTTGAAGAGTTAGTCATTTTGAGAACACTTACTATACTCCCAATGAGGTCCATCCTCTGAAATACATCTGAAGTACTCCTGACGTTGTGCTGCCAAATATTTCTCGTTCGGTCACCACAGACTGAATGTGGCATCAGAATGTTTTCAACAAATTAATTCGTCTATTTATCCATGCATCAAAATATCTATTAAAAATTTAATATGAACCAGGATACAGGAGTTAAAAAAAAAAAAAAAGCCTCTGTTTTCAGATTTACTTTCTTAATGTGGTGCCAGAGAATGTAGACAATAAATAAATAAGTGAACGTGGATTCTTCTGTGTGGTGATTAATGGAGATCAGTGAAGAAAAATCAAGAAGATGGTGAGTGAATAGGGTACTGTTTTAGATGGGGTAGTAACTGAACTGTTTTTACTAATGGGCTTTTTAGTAAAGACTAGGGGAAAAACGTGAGGAAATGAGTCAAATCCTATATAAGGGAAGAGCAGTTCCGGCAGGCAGAACAGCGCACGAGCTCTGAGATGCACCTTGCATTCACGTTCAGAGAACGTAAAGGAGGCCGAGGCCAGTGTGGCCGGAAGTGGAAGCTGGTAGAAGAGGAAGTCAGAGGGATGAGGAAGTATTTGGTAGATCAGAGACTTCTGAATTTTAGCCTGAGTGAGATGAGAAGCCCTTGTATCATTTCAAAGAGAAGAATGTCATAACCTAAGGTAGGTTTTAAAGGGTCTTCTTTTATTGCTGTGTGGGAGCAGCTGGTTATTGTCATAACCTAGGTGAGAAATACTGATGGCTTGAAGTCTGGTGGTCATGGTGGAACTGGTGAGGAATTGTTAGATTTTTTAACTTGTGAAGTTAGAGACAATAGTTTTTGTAAAATTAGAGACGTTAGGTTTGGAGGTGGAATATGACAGAGAGAAGTCGGGGTCTGGGGACTGAGCAGCTGTCACAGTGGAGTCATCACTTTACTGGGGCACTAACATTTTAGGAGATAAATACTGATTAACTTATCTATACTATACTGCCCAGTAAAAGCAGTGGCTGGTTTGGGAGCCCTGAAAAAACCAGCAAGGTACTCTGAGGGCAGCATGAGATGAGAAATTTTGAGGACCTCTGGTATATGCTGATGCGAATGAGGAGGGAATAATGAATGATCAGGGGAGAAAGTGCAGCAAATTACAAGAGACGTATATGAACAGCTGAGAAATAAGAGACGCCAGTGAACACATGTAGGATATACTCCTGGAAATGACTACCAGCTCTTTATCCTTTGAAAAATATGAGGAATCAAGTGTGGGACAGCGGACTTTTGTTGGTGGGAGTGGTGGGTATTCTCTTCTGATAGCTTTAAAATTTTTATCCCTTGAAAATGAGAAATGAGGACAAGAACATCAGGTCTGAGGAGACAGGGGCCTAAAATAATCATTTAGGGGATTATTAGAGTGAACTAGCTGGGTAAAAGCAATAGTTTGGAAACCGGCACCAAGGGCCAACTTGATGCTAGTGTTATGTTAAATTGACACTAGATGATGTAGTTTTGTATTTATACACAACATTTAGCTATTCAGATTAAGATACGAAGTAGGAGAGTTAGACTCAGGATTTTTCTCCTCATGTACAGTAGAAAGTCTAAGTCTCCAGAGAGATGAAAGTATATATAAAGTGTAAATTAGTTGGTGGATTTAAATTTTTTGGATTTGTAGTATTAGGGTGAATGAGTTAGAAGGGTAGAAGGTATTAGAAGTAAAGTCTATTGGTATATCAGAATGACCAAGAAATAAAACAGTAAAAAAATTATTTTAAAAGCAACAGTAAGTTTTTTCACTGTTTAATAACACTAAGTTGCTAAAGTACTGAAGCAATAAGAAATAAAGTGGTAGTTTATAAAGAAAGGCAAAAAGCAATGGGTGATATTATTATGAAATTCGAAGAGTTTTAAAGAAGTTGGAAGATAATTATCGGGAAGTGGCGATGAGGAGCAAGGTGAACATACAGTCTGTGTCTAGGAACATTGTTGGCCTGGGGAGTACAAAGGAAAATAACAAGGCTATTAATCAGGAGCTTTGAAGAGGAATCAGCCATCTCTAGATGAGATAGGTTGTTATCAATTAAAGCAAGAAGGTGAATGGAACGTCAGCAAGGGCATGATTGAGAGAGGAAGTTCTGGGGATTGGCTATCATGAGCTTTAGATTGAAAGAATTTAAGGTTGGGAAAGGTGTGCGAGATTGCCTCTGTAAAGCCCAAAGGAGATTGCTGTCTAGGTGATCAGGCGTGAAGATGAATGATGACTTGGGAATCTTGGGTTTTCTGTAATTCTTGGGGTTATGGAAACAGTTTTAATGATAGACAAATTGAATGTGTGTATTGTCCAAGGGTGCCCAGAAGGGGTCTGTGAATATTGTCCAAGGAAGTGAGGCCACAGTTTCCAGGAGCATGTCAGTTATGTGGGTCTCTGATTCAGGAAGACCATTAGTAACACTGAGCCTATAGGAGTGCTCTGTTACTGAAAGGATGGCTTTGGTAGATTAGAATTGTATAACTTGAGATGATGCATATTCTCTATAAATAATATTTAAAGTCATACTCTGATTTCCAATTCCAAGATCCTAGGAAATATCTAGTACTTTTTATTTATGTTCCCATTTACTTATAAACAAATCTAAATCTGAAGTCCATTTAGGGATATGGTCAAGATTGATGGTTTGAATATAGAAGGAAACTAATACATAAATCTTATTATATATAGTTTTGGACAAAATGTAAAAAATACTTTAACAAACATTTCATTTTAGAGGATATTCTACCAACCAAGGGCCCCTTAGAAGCAGACATCATCACTTTGCAAAGTGCTTTGACCAAAACTAGAATTTGTTGACCTGTTTACTTGTAAATTTTCAACGTGTGGCAGAGCCCTTTGCTGTTGCTAAGGAATAATTGAAATAAAAGTAATCATTTATTTTGTAACAGTTTATCTCCTTAGACTTCTGAGTGATCTGAACTTTCAAGTAGAAGTTAATTGTATGTATTTTATAGCCATCAATTAATTTACAAATAATGATCCTAATATTCCTCAGTTCTTCAGAGGTCAACCTGACCACAGCAGGTATATGGAAAAGTGCCAAATGGAAATATTATAAATAAAACAATCTGAATATTCAGCAGTAATTAATCTATTTGAGCAATACTGAGAATATTTTTTCACTCAATATGACTGATCACCTTAGCAACCAGAAAGGAGCAATCACTTTGATTAGCAATATTAAAATATCAAGCCACTCCAAGAAAAATATGAGAGATGTAAACTGAAACAAACTGACAGAAAATGAGGCCAAAATTATGGGAAAAAAAACAATGGAATGTAGATATTATTGGCACAAGGGATGTCAAAAATGTTTTACATTGTGATTATGTGGTCTTACGGTACCCAGAAAACAGGAAAAATAAAATATTTGTTACTTTGTCTACTGAAATAAGAGATTTGTTTCCAGAGTGTTGACTGATGTTTTTTTTATCATATTTAATTCATACTAATGATTGTCAGATTGAATAAATAAAATACAAAGTGACCAGTTAAATTTGAACATCATATAAACAACGATTTTCAAGTAAAAGTATGTTCTATACACTTATTACTATTATTATTTCTTGCTATCTGAAGTTCAAATTTAATCAGACATCCTAAATTTTAGCTGATGACCCCAGTAATAGTGCTTATATAAATAAAATAGCTCCAGAAGATCACTGTAACTAAGTCCTTGGTAGTTTTTATAACTTGAGAGAGAATTTACTTAGCACGGTGATGCACAGGTATGACTTTGCCATGAAAAATGTTAGCGGTGTGACGATGGTAATCTTTTGCCCTGGTGTCATCAGTGGTACAGTGGGAATGCTATCTACTTCACAGATTTGCTGAACAGAGTATCAGAGATGTGTATGTAAAGCACTTACTAACATCCTTAATAAACAGCGGCTGCTATTACCGCACACTTCAGGCCTAACCATAGGTTTACCCTCTGGCATGACATGTGGTTTGATGAGGGTAGTGAAACACAGGACACTAGGAGCATAAGGAGCCTTAGAAAAAAGCGTTTCAAATTCTCCATTTTTAGCAGAAAATAAACTGAGACTTAGAAGAAAAAAGTGCACTTAAAAGAACATATGCTATATTTAGGTATTTAGCGTCCATTTCTCTATAAATTCACTATGTTATGGGTAAAACTCTATAGACAATATACATAATTTCTCAAGAAAACGAACAAGGGATAAGATGTTTAAAAAACATCTCACAAAGGAAGCTGATGTGTTCCTCAGCTGGTTTAATTTATTGAGAGTCAGCTAAAGTTAGTAGTCTAGGTGAGTTAGGGATTTTTGACAATATCTAAGAACATTTTTAATCCATTTTGCAATTTGGCAAATCGTTGAAAATTATGAGAAAAGAGAGAGACATCATGTCCCTTCTTAATAATGAAAAATATTAACTCTGACTTTACCCTATATTGCTTGTGGGCATGTGTTTAATTTAGTTGAACTGAACTAAAATCATTGCAGAATATAAAGTAACCAAAAATGTTCCCATAAGGGAAAAAGTCTAGATGTTAAGGGAAAACTAGCTATACCATATCTTTTAAGAAATATTATAATTAAGAATCCTGACAAATGAATGTGTTCTATTCTTAATTTTTTTTTGAAATGTATATGTACTTGTGATGGTTAACTTTGCATCAACTTAGCTGGGCCACAGTGGCCAGATATCTGGTCAAACATTCTTCTAGATGTTTCTGCAAAGGCATCTTTTTTCTTTTCAATGAGAGTAACGTTACTTTGTGTAAAGTAGGTTACCTCCATAATGTGATGGGGTTCTTCCAATCACTGGAAGAACCTTAGGGGAGAACAAAGACTAAAATCCCCTCAGTAGGAAGGATTCTGCCATCTGACAGCCTTTGTACTGCAATTCTTCCTGGTCTCCAGCCTGCTGGTCTACACTGCAGATTTTTGAATGTACCATCATCCTTAAACAACTGCATGAGCCAGCTCCTTCAAAGAAATCTCCCTCTGTCTCCCCATCTCTACCTCTGTCATCTCGTTTCTATCCCTTTAACTACATCTGCATATCTATACCTACACCTTTACTTACACATTTACGTGTATCTATAAATATATCTACATATCTGAAGACAGTTCTGTTTCTTGGAAATACACAGCATTTATATTTTTTCATTGATCTTTAACAAATAGGAAGTGGTGGCTATGCAAATATGTCTTATATTAAACCATTATCTAAACATATGAAATGAAAGTCAGCCAAGCAAGGGATAATTAAAAACAAAATTAATTACTTTGCCCTAGTCCACGTGTCTTAACGTGTAATATGAGAATTATCCAAACAGGTTTCCCACTGTTTTCAGGGTGTTACATCATCCAAGAAGTGCCATTACTTTGATTATTTCAGGAGGCTTAAAAATTAAAACCTAACTTTCATACCAACAAGGCTTAAATAGATACTCTTTCCCCCTTTAGGCCTCTCACCTGCTCAACAATGAACACACTTGGAGCCTACGATAGTAATGGTAGACAGATTGCTGTTATCCTGGCTTTTAGTTTCATTCAGCCTTTTCTAATTGGAGCTCCAGGCTTGGATCTCTCACAAACCACATCATGTACAACACTGCTCTGATAGATAAATAAGTAGGAAAAAAATGAAAACAAGAAAGGCAGACTGGGTTTTTCGGAGGCAGGCTGAGAGAGTCCGAAATCCAATAGCCTGAAGCTCCTACCTGTGGTGAAGGCTGTGAAGAGGCGATAACGCACCGTGTTCTTTGTGGCAAACAGATTTAGACAGGTCCTTCCTAGAGGCCAGAAGGTAGATTAAAATTAAATGGCAAATAGTTACTACCGGTATGAAAGTAGTGTTCACTACAGCTCTCTGCACAGAGTGTTGATAACACACGTACCTCTAGTCTGCTGCTCTCAAAAGCACTGAACTGGGAGAGAAAATTCAGTGTAAACTGAACTGGGAGAGAACATTCAGTGTGAGCAGTGAACAAATAGCTCTGAAACTCTGGGAAGGAGCAGCAAGGCCAATCAGCACTCAGAAGGCGTTCTCAGGGAATCTGGGTCAGCCCAGAGGCAGAATTGAGAATCAGGGGGCCTCTGGAAACACATTATGATATCATTGTTTATAGCATGGATGACAGTTGTACAAATATAGCCTAGTTTGGGCTCAAATTATTTTAAGGATTTGGACATTCTTTTTAAATCTCTCTACAGAGCTATTTTACTACAAGAAATGTTGTACTTCTGTGAAGTTCACAGTATTTGCTGCCTCCCTGCTGATTGTAGGTGTTGGCGATGTCTGACGTTAGTACATCAGGCTGTAATAAAAAATGCATGAGAACATTGGCTGTCAGAACACTAATTTGAAAATGTATCTGTGCCCTGTTTGTACACATGAATTAATTTAGAGAAAAGATTAACTACATGCTGTTTGTTAGCCATTAGCTTGTTACTAATCAGTGAGCAAGGTGACAATAATTTTTGCATTTTTGAGTTACTTCTCTAGGAGTCAAAGGAAAATACAGAGCTTTAAGAAACAAGTTATTTTCAAAGTCTTGATGAAAAAGAATGAAACTTTAGCAAGTGCATTCATCAGGCAGTGACAATAATGTACTGTAGGTTTTTTTTTCATACGTTAATTTTAAAGTAATTCTTTGATTCCTTTTTTTTTTTTTCCCATTCATATCCTTTGAGGAGTTGGAACAAATCACCCCTGGAGTGGTTTTGATGCTGGTTAGATTCTTAAGACCCTTAAATAGACTTTTCCTTTATGTATGTGGTTAACTTAAAGTAATGGCATAATTCCTCTTATGGGCTAAATTCTTGGGATAAATTTCCATTTTCTATTAACCACCCACTCTTTTTTGTTGTTTTTATTGACATATAGTCAATTTACAATATGTCAATTTCTGGTGTACAGCATAATGTTGCAGTCATACATATACATATATTTGTTTTCATATTCTTTTTCATTATAGATTACAAGATACTGAACATAGTTCCCTGCGCTATACAGTAGGACCTTGTTGTTTATCTATTTTATAGATAGTAGTTAGTATCTGCAAATCTTAAACCCCCAGTTTATCCATTCTTATTAGTGAGTAAACTATGTCTTCTGTTAAATAATTTGTCTTTTATTTCTTCTATTAAGCAAGACTTAATATGTCATGATGGTTCTGAGTAAGGACTCTAGAACATAAATGTCTGGCTTCAGATCTTAATTCCAGAACTTTTTAGCTATGTGATCCTGGTCAAATTAATTAATGTCCCTATTGCTTCAGTTTCCTTATCTGTAAGTTGAGAAGAGCAATAGTACTTAATGCAGCATGTGCTTAGAGTAAATCCTGGCATATCGTGAGAACTTGATACATACTAGCTATCATTCCTACAGTCTTTCTAAATTTATTCTCTCTGTTTCATTGACTGCCTCAGTCAGGTCTCTGTCATCTTCCATATCAATTACTGTAGCAGTCTTCTGCCTAGTATTTTCCTCCAATTTTCACCTACGTCAAGTTCATACACACAGTTGTCAGCATGACCTGACCAAACGGAGAACTGCTGATGTCATTCCTCTGATGAAAATTCTTCAGTTTTCTCTATCTTCCTCAGGAGGACGTCAAAATTATTTTTACAGTGTTTACTTCCCTTTGTGAGTGGACAACTTCCTGTCTCATTAGCCTCATCTGTTTCCACTTGTCATCTTGAACGGGATATTTTAGCCATATGGAATAACTTCTGTCTCCTTAAACACATTCGCATTCTCCCTATAAGAGTGTCTTCGCCCATTATGTTATTAACTTTCCCCCTCCCATCTATATTTTATGTGTTTTATGACCCCCCCCCATGTCAATGTTTTTCCTTCAAAGCATTTTTACATTGCGTTGAAATTGTACATTTGTTTCTCAGCATTGTTTGTGAGCTATCTCATACGTATTCTGTATTTTATTAGAATTTTCAGAATCTACCACTGCAAGTGCTCTGAACATAGTAGGTCTTTCATAAATGTTTGTTAAGAGTGATGCAGTTATTTAAATTGTACGCTTTCTTGCACTCTGATAGTACCTGCACACTATGAGACAAACTTATTAGTAAAAGCAACTTCTTCTGGAAGGCACAGAATAACAATAAGGACTAACAGAATCTGTACCCTGGAGTAGAGGTTGGAATATGAAGAAGAAATTAAACATTATCCAACCTCACTGTATGCTAAACACACACATATATTAACAAAATCCAAAAAAAAACAAAAAAAATTAAACATTACCCAACCTCGCTGTATGCTAAAACACACACACATAAACAAAAACCCAAAAAATTTAAAAAAATAAGCAATTCTGAAATAGAATTACAATTATAATCTATTCAGAAGTATAATTACAACTGTATGCTTCTTTCAAAAACCCCTTGTTACTGTATTTACTTCTTAATTCAGCCTTGAACTAGTCTTTATTTCCCTGCTTTAGGCTGGATACAGAATTGTGTGCTGCCATTTTAACATAAAATTTTATGTTAAAGATAGTCATATTCCTTTAAATAGTTATTGAAAACTATGATTGAAGTGCCTTCATATCATATTATAATTTTGTAAGACAGTGAACACAAATGTTGGAAAAAATAATACCATAGAATAAGCAATTAAAAATTTTTAAAGAATTTAAATTAAAAAAAATTTTAAAATTAAAAAAAAATTTTTAAAAAAAGGCCTTGTCTTTTATAAGAACTGAACTGTGAAAAGGAAGGAGAGACACACTGGTCAGTGGTTTCCCAGTATCTTCCCACACTAAAATTATGACTCTTTGTATAAACAAATAGAATAAATGACCCCTTTGAGATTAGTCTTGAGGTCAGGAGCGGGGCAAGAGCCTTGTATCCCCAGGTAGGAGATAAAAAACAGCTCATCCCCAGTTAGGAAAGGGACAGATGGATTTGTACTTTTGAAGTAACTGAAAACTACTTAGACGCAGTGCTCACAAACATAAGTCGCACTTGTGCAGTAAGTACTTCAGATCTGAACCGGTTTACAGTGTTTAAACAGGAAGGCAAATATAAAAATATCAGTTAATATTTTAATGTGAATTGAAGTTCTGTTTATTGTGGAGACTGATTTCTTTATCATAACCACTCTTGTACTGTTGACAATTAAGGTTTCTGTTTTTTGGGTGTTTTTTCTTGTTTTTTTATTTGCTGTTTTAAAAAGTACTACATAAATACGCTTTTACTAAGATTTTGGCTGAATTACTGATTGATTTTTCTCATGAATAACTGCTAGTAAAATAACTAAATGGGTAATAGGAATTTTGTCATGGCTTTGGTTAAGATAGACAAATGACCACTAAAAAGCTATCCTTTTGTTTTTCACAGTTTATACTATTAGTATATGCATTATCTGTCTCACTATAACTTAATAAAACCACTTCATATTTTGAAAGATACTACCCTGTTGTTCACATTACTCATTTCACGTGAGGGAGTATCTCTGTGTTGGTAACACGTGTCTGGATTCATTTTCTTTCAGGTATTCTCATTTCCGAGAAGTTTATAGTACTTCTAGCTTTTTTGTTAAAAGCATATACATAAGCAAAATTCGCTGAAACATTAAGTTTATTATTAGATTAAGTGTATATTTAGTAAAAGTTTTAATTGATACAGATAATCACACATATTCATATTTAGCAGAAAGGTATAAAGGAAAACTAAAATAGAGATTACTTCTGGATAATTTTATTTTCTTTATACTATTTTGTGTGTTCATTATGCACAAGAGTCTTATTTTTATAACTAATAAAAACTTGTTTTATTAATCCTAATTTTTACCATTAGGTAAACAATTATGTGCATTTAAAGTGTACAATTTGATGAGTTTTGACACATATATACACCCATGAGACCATCACCACAGTCAGGATAAAAGCATTTTCATCACCCTCAGAAGTTTCCTTGTGCTCCTTAACAGTCAATTCCTCTTTTTACCCCTGGTTTCCAGATCTGGTTTTTTTGTTTTTGTTTTTGTTTTCATTATATATTCATTAGTTTGAATTTTATAAAAAAATTAATACAAAACAGAATTATACAATTTGAACTCTTTTCTGCCTGCTTTCTTTCATGCAGCAAGAGTAAAAGCATTGGAATAAAATGGTCTTAAGGTGAGTAACAGCCAGGTCTCTCATTAATGTGTAACCTAAGGTGTGTGTCAGTGGGCCTAAATTACCTCACTCTTAAAATGGTCATAGTTAATACTACTTTTGAAAGGCAACTGGAATATAAGAAAAAATATGAAATTTCATGCATCACTGGGGATACTGCAAGTTGAATAATGCTATTTGCTTTACATTAGTTCTCATTTTATATTTATTTCTAGTTTTATACATTCATCCAGTGTCTTTTCTGAACATAGATTTGGCTTCAGAATATCCCCTTCTTTTGGCCTAAGGACTATTCTCAATTGAAAGTGTAACTTCCTGAAAGACTTTCTAGGTAGAAACTGTGGACACTTGAAGTTCTTTCCTGTATTAGGGTTCTCCAGAGACTGAAGCAGTAGGATAGTGACATCCATATATTATATAATATAGACATAGGTGTAAATATAAATCTATAGCCATTAAAGGAAATTAATTCTGAGGAATTCGCTAATGTGATTATGGAGGCTGAGAAGTTCCATGAGAAGCTGAAGACCCAGGAAAGCCAGTGGTGTAATCCAGTCTGAGTCTGAAGGCTTGAGAACCAGGGTGACTGATGGTGTAAATCCCAGCCTAAAGGCCAAAAAAGATAAGAGGTCCTAGTTTAATCAGTGAAGCAGGGGAGAAAAAGGGCAAATTCTTCCTTCCTCTGCCTTTTGTTCTATTTAGGCCCTCAAGGGAATGGAATATGCCCACACACAATGGGGAAGGCATCTACTTTATGGAATCCACCAATTCAAATGCTAATCTCATTCACATCCACATACCACATCTTCTTTATCCAGTCATCCATTGATGGACATTTAGGTTGTGTCCATGTCTTGGACATTTTAAATAGTGCTGTTATGAGCATTGAGGTATGTGTATCTTTTTGAATTAGAGTTTCCTCTGGATAGATGTCAGTAGTGGGATTGCTGCATCATGTGGTAAGTCTGTTTTTAGTATTTTAAGGACCTCCACACTGTTCTCCATAGTGGGTGCACCATTTACGTTCCCACCAACAGTGTAGGAAGGTTCTTTTTTCTCCACACCCTCTCCAGTATTTTTTATTTGTAGACTTCTAATCATGGCCATCTTGACTGGTGTTGAGTGATACCTCATTGTAGTTTTGATTTGCATTTCTCTAATAATTAGCAATATTGAGTATCTTTTCATCTGTCTGTTGGCCATATGTATGTCTTCTTTAGAGAAACTGTCTATTTAGGTCTTCTGCCCATGTTTTGATTGGGTCATCTGGTTTTTTATTGAGCTGTATGAGCTGTTTGTATATTTTGGAAATTAACCCCTTGTTGGTCACATCGTTTGCAAATGCTTTCCCTTATTCTGTAGGTTGTCTTTTCATTTTATTGATGGTTTCCTTTGTTGTGCAAAGGCTTGTAAGTTTGATTAGGTCCCATTTTTTAGGGGGCTTTTTTTTTGCTTTTATTTCCATTACTCATTTTTAAGACAACAGGTGAACATTACATTGAAGAGTGCCACTGTAGACTTGAAGAAACAGAAGAGGGATGCTCTGTGAAGCGAAGACTTGAGACCTGTAGACCAACCAAACTTCCTATTTGTTTCTGGAAGTCAAAATGTGTGGCTTTTAGACATAGAAGGGAAGTCTGTTCATACCTCTTAGTTATTCTTAATGCATTAGGTCAGTGCTATTCTTAGGTGAACATTTTTTTCTCATACATTGTGGCTTTCTCTTTTGTGAGCTCTCACTGTGAAGAGACATTCCAAATGTCCACAACAGACACAAACTTTCCAGCAAACTATGAGCAGTATATCTATTTCATCTTTTTTTCCTTGCATATTGACACGCTTTCTTCAATTCTGATCTAGAACAACATCCAGGACTTATTATTAAAAAGCTGTTTTGCTCTCTGGGTGCATCTACTATTTCCAGCTCATCAACAAGATGAATATGAATGAGCCTAAATGATGAGTTTAGCTCATTCTGTTAGTGAATTTACCGACCTCCCTATAGAAAATGAAGTTATGTAAAGTTAAATTATCTAAATAAGAAAAAAATTAATTTTTCCTCTATTTTTGAATAACCCATTCAATAGTGGACATTTGGGGCATTATTGCTAATTATCAGAGTTGACAAACTCTTGTATTTCATGAGGTTTTTGAGACATGAGATTATATACACAAAAGAAAGTGTGACTGGAAGCCATCAGGAATTGTATACAGTATCTGAGAAATAATGAGAAATGCATTTATTCATTCAGAAAACCAGTTTATAAAACTGACTGACTAAAGCATTTTGACAAGCAGTAGGAATTATAAGTAGAAAATTAATAGCATTTCCAAATTTAACCAGAACGCAATGCCTCTCTTTAGTGTCTCAGTAATATACTCCAGAATTTTGAGACCAATGTATAGGATAAAGAAGGTATATTTTATTTGAATCAGTGAGACAGTTGTGCATTAATTTGATGTCAGGAGTGTAGCAGCTAGCTACAGTACGACACCAGGAAGATTTTCCATTAACCTGCTGACCTGAAATTATCAATTTGAAATTTTCTAATGATGGAGGTGGATTAAAAGCACTTTAGGCTTTTAATAAAAAATGAGAAAAAGGATCATCAGAAGCAAAAGTGAAATCATTACCTAACTGAAAATTTATGAAACTGTTCAGAAAAACTGCAAACCAACCATCCCCTTCCTCAGTTTTGTTTCTGCTTTAATGAGAGAAAAAGTTGTCCTTGTGTCAATGGTTGATCCCTTCATGGGCACCTGAGTCTCAGCCACCCCTGCCTTCTCGGGACTCTCGCGCTATTGAATATTACCTAGTTCTGCTGTATATTCTTACTCCTGCTCTCCACAGTACCCATTAAAAGAGTGTGTAAAACTTTGTCTGGAAAACTCAGTTCTTTAAAGCTGCTGTCTTACTCTCTCCTTCCCTGTCACAGCCATTTTTCCTAGGACTTCTCTTTATATCTCATTCACTGCCCCAACCGCCCCCACACAGGGTCTGTCCCCATCATTTCAGTGACACAGCTCTAACTAATTCAGTTCATTGCCGCAAAGGGACAGGAGATGCCTGCTCTCTGGCAGACCCTGATATGGCATTGGGGAAATGCAACTAGTGAACAGGACAGCAGAGGCCGGTGCTCCTCTATAAAGGACACAGAATAAGTAGACAAATGCTAGTATTTACAAACAGTGATACTTTTTAAAGAAAAGCAATTTGGTGTACTGTGGGGTTACCTACCTAAGTTGTAAGAGTTTTTGTTGTTGTTGTTTTGTTGTGGTTAGTAGATGACACGCTGAGATCTAACATCAGGCATACCTGAGGGAAAAAAAAAATTCTCTGAAAGGCACAAGCATGACCAAAACTCTAATGTGACAAAGAGTTTGTTGTCTTCTTGGAAATTTTTTTAAAAGGCCAATAGGAACAGAATTTAGTGAGTGAGGAGGACAGTGAGAGAGAAGAGGTTGCAACTAGTCAGGCTCTAGATCATGGACTCTTTACAATCCTTGGTAGAAATTTAGGGTTTGATTAGAGTTGTAAAGGAAAGTCTCTGAAAAAAAAAATTTTTTTTTTTTTAAGTAGGGAAGAGATAGCATGTGATTTTATCTTTTAAGATGCTGAATGGAATGAGAGGGCACAGGGGTCAAGGGCAGGAACAGGGACAGTGAGAGTGGTCTAGGTGAGTGACGATGGCAACTTGAACTGGGACAGTGGTAGGCTAAGTCAGAGACAGGGAGAGATGCCCGTATGTTCTGGAGGTAGAAGAGCCAGGATTTCTTAAAGGGCAAGGACTTAAGGAGAAAAAGGTAGGATCCATGAGTATACTCAGATTTCTGGCTTTAGTAAGTGAGTGTATGTTGGTGGATGGATGGTGATGATTCAAGTGGCAAGTGATTATGGGGCCTGGGGAGGAAAGATGTCAAGAATTTTGACCAGCGACCTCAAACAAATACATCCAATGAACATTTGTAGAGTTTCCCATTTCACTTGACCTCACAGTTACTTGACCCCGTTGATGACTCCCTCTTTCAAACAAATTCCTAGTTCAGATTCTCAGAAACAGTACACTGTTCTTTTTGTTTCTTTTTTTTTAAATTTCTATTTTATTTCATTTTTAACATTTTTTATTGATTCATAATCATTTTAAAATGTTGTCAAGTTACAGTGTAGAGCACAATTTTTCAGTTATACATGAACATATATATATTCATTGTCACATTTTTTTCTCTGTGAGCTACCATAAGATCTTGTGTATATTTCCCTGTACTATACAGTATAATCTTGTTTATCTATTCTACAATTTTGAAATCCCGTCTATCCCTTCCCATCTTCTGCCCCCTTGGCAACCACAAGTTTGTATTCTGTCTATGAGTCTGTTTCTGTTTTGTATTCCTGCTTTGTTTTTTTTGTTTGTTTGTTTGTTTGTTTTAGATTCCACATATGAGCAATCTCATATGGTATTTTTCTTTCTCTTTCTGGCTTACTTAGAATTCTCCAGGAGCATGCATGTTGCTGCAAATGGCGTTATATTGTCGGTTTTTATGGCTGAGTAGTATTCCATTGTATAAATATACCACTTCTTCTTTATCCAGTCACCTGTTGATGGACATTTAGGCTGTTTCCATGTCTTGGCTATTGTAAATAGTGCTGCTATGAACATTGGGGTCCAGGTGTCATCCTGAAGTAGGGTTCCTTCTGGATATATGCCCAGGAGTGGGATTCCTGGGTCATATGGTAAGTCTATTCCTAGTCTTTTGAGGAATCTCCATACTGTTTTCCATAGTGGCTGCACCAAACTGCATTTCCACCAGCAGTGTAGGAGGGTTCCCTTTTCTCCACAGCCTCTCCAGCATTTATCATGTGTGGACTTTAAATGATGGTCATTCTGACTGGTGTGAGGTGATACCTCATTGTAGTTTTGATTTGCATTTCTCTGATAATTAGTGATATTGAGCATTTTTTCATGTGCCTATTGATCATTTGTATGTCTTCCTTGGAGAATTGCTTGTTTAGGCCTTTTGCCCATTTTTGGATTGGGTTATTTGGTTGTTCCTTAATAAGTCATATGAGCTGCTTATATATTCTGGAGATCAAGCCTTTGTTGGTTTCATTTGCAAAAATTTTCTCCCATTCCGTAGGTTGTCTTTTTGTTTTATGGTTTCCTTTGCTGTGCAGAAGCTTGTAAGTTTCATTAGGTCCCATTTGTTTATTCTTGCTTTTATTTCTTCTAGGAGAAAATTTTTTAAATGTATGTCAGATAATGTTTTGCCTATGTTTTCCTCTAGGAGGTTTATTGTATCTTGTCTTATGTTTAAGTCTTTGATCCATTTTGAGTTGATTTTTGTATATGGTGTAAGGGAGTGTTCTAGCTTCATTGTTTTACATGCTGCTGTCCAGTTTTCCCAGCACCATTTGCTGAAGAGACTGTCTTTATTCCATTGTATATTCTTGCCTCCTTTGTCAAAGATGAGTTGACCAAAAGTTTGTGGGTTCATTTCTGGGCTCTCTGTTCTGTTCCATTGGTCTATATGTCTGTTTTTGTACCAATACCATGCTGTGTTGATGACTGTAGCTCTGTAGTATTGTCTGAAGTCTGGGAGAGTTATTCCTCCAGCCTCTTTCTTTCTCTTCAGGAATGCTTTGGCAATTCCAGGTCTTTGATGGTTCCATATATATTTTCTTATGATTTGTTCTAGTTCTGTGAAATATGTCCTGGGTAATTTGATAGGCATTGCATTAAATCTGTAGATTGCCTTGGGCAGTGTGACCATTTTAAGAATATTGATTCTTCCAATCCAAGAGCATGGGATATCTTTCCATTTTTTAAAGTCTTCTTTAATTTCCTTCATCAATGGTTTATAGTTTTCTGTGTATAATTCTTTTACCTCCTTGGTTAGATTTATTCCTAGGTATTTTATTACTTTGGGTGCTATTTTAAAGGGGATTGTTTCTTTACTTTCTTTTTCTGTTGATTCCTCGTTAGAGTAAAGAAATGCAACCGATTTTTGAACGTTAATCTTGTAACCTGCTACCTTGCTGAATTCTTCCATCAGCTCTAGTAGTTTTTGTGTGGAACTTTTAGGGTTTTCTATATATAGTAACATGTCGTCAGCATATAGTTCTTTTTGTTTCTTTATTTTGCTTTTTCTTCCTACTTGTCAGGCTTCGGATTATTGGTTTTCTTTGATTGTTCTTTGTTCCTACGAGCTTAACATTTTGGAGTTTTTCAAGATTCTGTCTCGGGTTTTTTTTTTTCCTCTTACAGTTTTTGCTTAAAGGAGGTAGTCTACATCCCTCCTACGCAGTTTACATGCTGACAGATCCCAAATGTATATCCCTCGGACATCCATTTTAAATCGCAGACCCATACCTCTGACTGTCTCCTCAGTAGCCCTAGTCTTACACCTCCTAGCTGTCAACATCAGTATGTTCAAAACAAAGTTAACAGTCTTCTCTTCACCTAGAACAAATCATTGGACATCTAGCTGTTTATATCAGAAACCTAGAAGTTATCTTTTATTTCTCTGTTTTCCAGACCTTCCTCCCAATCTAATCAAAATAACTTACTCAATAAATGTTCTTTGCCACATTCTGTCATAAACAGTGACTTCAGTGACAGATTAAAAAAGAACATGGAACCGGTACATGTGAACCTTACCAACTAGTGAAGGACAATATGTTAAAAATATAATCACTTAAATAAGAATGTATTTACACATTTTAATATAAAAAGGATAGGCTGTGCCTTTTAAAATATATATAAGGGACAGGGTATAGCTCAGTGGTAGAGTGCATGCTTAACATGCCTGAGGTCCCAGGTTCAATCCTTAGTGCCTCCATTAAAAAAAAAAAACACAACAACTTTATAAAAATATTAATATATATAAAATAATTGCTAATATACCAGTCATACTAGTATACCAGTAAATGTTTTCTGATTTGATGGGGAAAAAATTTTAAGTTAATAAAATAAAATATCATAAGGTGACCTAATTTAGAGTAGGAAGATTCAGCATTGACCTCTCTGCGGAAGTGCTGTTACTTTTACTTCTTAATTTTTTTAAACAACCCCCATCTTTCCTTACTCATTGGGCAAGTCACCATCTTCTCTTGGATTTTTCTATTGCATTTTAATGTTGTTTCTACATCCCCTCATCTCTCCCTGCATTCCAGTTTATACTTAGGAATTAATCTTATGAAAACAATAGAAATCCACACAAAAGTGACATGTTTTTTCCTGGTAACTTAAAACATACTAGAGGGTTTTCTTTAACCTCATCATGAAAATCAAGATTGTATACACCTTTGTTTCAGAACATGTTATTCCCACTAACTGCATTCTCTCACTCATCATCTGTTACCTTCGGCACACACTTCAGCTCCTCTCTGCTTCCTCTTCACCTGGATAAATCATCAGCCTTTGAGTCTGATATTTCCTTACACGTATCTTCCCTGACCTCACAAGCTATATGCTATCCCTGCCCAGAATATATGTGCTCAGGCCACTGGACTTTATTTTCTTGCAATCATCACAACTGCAATTCAGTCATTAGGTAATTATTGGCTTAGTGTCCGTCTTCTCTGATAAATTATAAATGCAAATAGGGCAGGAAATGTAATTGTTTATCTTTATTTGTATCTCCTGTGCTTGGAATACTGACCAGCTACCTCAAGTAGTTCAATAAACAATTATTAAATAAGTGAATGTTTCACACTTAGTCAGCTACAACTGGATCAGACTCAGTGTGCAGTGATGAAATGTGCACAAATTGATTACAATTCAGTCAACATATTTAATTGAAATGATCAGTTTAAATAAATACATGGGTAATAATTAGATATTATATAATTTATTACTGAAAGGTCCCTAATGTGAGACAAAATATAAATTGATTTTTCTTTAACTTGGTCTAATTGAATTTTGTAGAAATTACTTACTGAAATATTATATCAATATTTGATAGTAGGTCTTATTTTTATATTAATATTTAAATGTTCTTTTAATATTTGCTCTAACTTTGTTAGGATAAAAATTGTTCCATAGATGAAGAAAGAGAGTTGATGAAATCTAGTAACTATTACGTTTAGGCAATAGAAAACACTGGTGTTCATTCTTTAATTTATATAAAGCTTCATTTATTTTTTTTAGATATTGACTTGACTATATTATAGATTTATTCAATATCTTTATAACATATCATAATACACAGTAATATTCTGAAGGCTAGATGTGTGTCATCTCTTGATAATATGAAAGGAATTCTAGAAATTCTCATGAAAAGCAAAAGGTATGATGTTAATGAAATAATAGGAAGAAATACTTTCTTTTTTAAATTATTGGGGGTTCTAAAATTTTATCATAATTCAGTCTGGCTTCTTATTAGGTTTTACATCAGAAAATATAAGTTTTAACATAAAAATTGGAGTTATCTAATACAGTGACTCCTAGTACTATTTCATGGATTAATTCTAGGCAGGTTATATGAAAATCACCTGGGGAACTTTATAAAAATATATATTAATGCACCCTAGTCCTAGAGATTCTAATTAACAGGGTGAAAGGAGAGCCAACATTAAAAAAAAAAATTTAGCATAAAGCTCCCAAAGGGATTCTAAGGAGCGCTTAGCTCATCCAGGTTTAAAAATCCCTAATAGGATTTGAAGGTCACAAACTGGCTACCAGTGGGCTGAATCCAACTCACAGGAAGGATTTCTTTGGCCTATGGGGTGTTTTCAAATGTTTTGAATCAACATAAAATATTTATATTTACAGATTTTGTTGAAAAAAGAAAATCTGACGAAAGAGAATCTGCATTGTTGAATGACAGCAATGTACTAGAGCTGTTAGCAACTGACTCCTTTACATAAGATATTTATTCAATACTTCATTTGTTTATGCAAACTTTTATTTTAATATAATTTATTTATTTTAATATAATAGCATATATAAAAGCATAATACTCCTCTAGTTGTTTAGAAAATTAAAATAGACAAAAAATCCACAATTACTGCAACGCAAATTCTTTCGGGAAAAACAGAAAATCTGTACGTGGTCTCTGATTCAAGATTGTCCCTGTCAGTCACTGTGGTCCCAAAGACACTACAGCTAAGTGCCTGCTTGCCATTTACCATCACACACATCTGTGTATTTTCCAGTAATGACAATTTCTCTCTTCTCTTTTTATGTTTAATATTAGTTTGATCAGGGTTACTTTCTGTGGGAAAGAAACAACAAAATGTTAAGTGACTGAACCCAAAATAATTTGATTTCTCTTTTACGTTATAGTTCAGTGTGTGTGTTTTCCAAATGGTGGCTTAGGAACTCATTTTCCTCTCCTCTTGTGACTTTTAGGTCTCCTGAGGCTTCAAGGTCATCTGTGACCATTTAGGGGAAGAGAAAGGAAAGGGTGTACATAGTGCATGCATCTCAAAGTTCTGCATCTGCGTGGTTCCACGACCTGGAAGCGATGCACACCCTTTCTCCTGACATTCCTTTGGTGTAACAAGTCCCATATCTCACCAAGATGCAGGAGGGGCTGAGAACTGAGGTCCCTGCCTGCAGCTCCTTCAGTTTTACCGTGTGAAACAGAATAAGAGTATTTGCTGGATGGATAGCTTGCCTTTTCCAAATTCTCAAAATTTATAAAATGGCAGCTGTACCTAGAAGGCTGCATAGTTCAAGAAAACAGGAGAGGACATTTTTCTTTTCTTACGCTCCACATGTAAATCAAACAGTTAGATAGATAGCTCTACCTTGCTGAGGTCATGTCTATGTTATATTCTTGGCCCCTGTAGGCAACTGACTTTGAGTTCTGACCTAGCCCAAACCTTGATTTTAGGGACAGAGAAATGATCACAGAAGGGAAGAAGATTTTCCTAAGGCCATAGAATGAATTAACAGCAGAACCAGGAAAAGATATGAAATAAATCTACTAACTTTTCAAGTTGAGTCCTATTTCTAATATACTTTTATTCCTCCCTTCTATTATATAACCATATAAAATATATAGAAATCTTGTGTGTAAGTCTGTACATATATTCTCTTTCTATTTATATGTTAACAGATGTTATATTGTATCTCTTTATATTGTATCTCTCTTTCCTCTGATAGGAGCACTTCCTTTGTAAAACTTCACCTCCTATTTTCCATGATTATTTGGGGCAGCAATTGTACCCTGTTGTTATGGCCACAGAGCTGAGCATATTACACCAGCCTGTTAAATCACTGTCCACGTCCATAGCAAAGAACTTGGCCCATGAATGTGCAAATTATATACAACAGACCAAACAGAGATCTTCCTTGGGCACAGACTGAAATAAAGGGAGAACTGTCCATCCCTTTGCCCTTCTCTTCCTTTTAGTGAGGGTAAAGCATTTGGTATCATCCTTTGCTTCATTTTCTGTAATATTTAGGAGGTAAACAAATCCTCTCCTTTCTGAGTAAGTGGAGGATGTATGATAGTCTGTTGTCTGAAATGTATTTGTCCTCTGAAATCACAGCTGGAGCTTTAGGAAAATGGCACGAAGGAAATATAATGGACCCAAGAGATGTCATATGCATAGGAGTAGGGGTGAGGGCATATTTACATTTCTGTAGTTAAAGTGATACGTTTGAATGAGTTTCCTGAAAGTTGAACAGTCATTGCTGAAGACGATTTGGAGGTCAGCTGTCTTACTATAGCTTCTCACAGTTTCAACTCAAGAAAGCAGTTTTCTGGAGACAGGACTCCAGAAACAAGAGACTGTAGGGTGGACCACTTAGGAGAAGTGGGAAAAAATAAGTTAAGCCTGATGCAAATCCTCCAAATTAAAGGACTGGGCACTCCAAAGAACTAACAAATGTACTCACCAGTGAGTCAGGGTTCAGATACTTGCCAGAAAGAGGCAGTATGGGTTAGACAGAAAAGCAGTAAACACCAACAGGAAAAAAAAAGACAACAAAACCAAGTATATGATGCTGTTCAGAGAAGATTATCTAAGATAAAGCAAGGAGCAGACAGCTAATCATAGTGGGTAATACTAGAAAAAAAGGGTATTTTCCCTCTGCCTTCTCTCTGCCCCAACAGTAGAAAAGATGCTAGTGGTCTGGGGGACCACGTGGTGCCCAGTATCTTCCTTGAGGATGCTGAAGCTGAAATTTAACCATACACTGGATAGTAAGGGCACTTAGAAAGATTTTAGTTTTGAGATTCCCATTTCAAAATAAATGGGACAAGGTTTTACTCAATGATAGACTATCTTTTTGTAGACAGCACATTTGACGTCAAGTCACCTATCTACCTTTTCACTTTTGCTTTTGTTTTTAGAGCAAGTCTGTTTTTCCTCAAATGGTACATCCTTCTTATCCCTACCCCCACGGTAGTAACTGCATTCTAATATATTGATACATGTTATATGGAAAAGAAATACCTTAAGATTTTACTCCCAGCACCTTCATTTGACCAGCTTTTCCGAGACATTCCTAATTGAGAGCTCATGGGATTTGAGTGATTTTCCTCACATTCCAGTGTGATGCGCTCTTGGACAAGGGAGTGGGAATGCATACCTGAGGAAGGGGTGTGGGTGACAGCCTGTCCCTGCTGTTCCCCAAATCTGAATAGTCTGCCCTGTAGTGCCCTGTAGTCTGGCCTCTTCTGCTGGCCTCTTACATCACTAATAGTGACTTTCTCTAAGGGGATGCATTGTTTGTATCTCCAGTTTAGTTTCTGTTAGGGTCATGAATCAGTTAGTGGGATCTGTACACATCTGAGACCTAATTGTAAAAAGAGAGGCGGAGACTAGCTAGTTCTTGGTTAGACTCATTTCTCTATTTTTTTTTTTGGTACAAATTAGCCTCAATTTTCAGACACCAGTGCAGATAGGTATGACTATGTGACTACGTTTTTTGACAGTGAAGTGGGGGAGAAAATCACATACACGATTTAGAAGTTTGGGCCTTCCAAGGTTTCCCACAGAATTCTCTCCTTTCTTTATTCCTCATCTGCTGGCCAGATCCGGCACCCAGCAGAGAACTTGAGGGACCCAGGAGATGGCACAGCCTGAGACAGAGAAGCCGGAGTTGCTGCATCACTTCTGAGAGGCTGCCTAACACAGATACTGCACACTGAGTGAGAGACGAATCATGTGTAAAGCCACTGAGAATCTGTTTGTTTGTTTGTTTTGCAGTTCTCTACCCTAATCAGAAATGATTTCTATTCCTCCCCCCCCCAGTACTCCTGGGCCCCATAAAAATCAAAATATTTTCTGAGCATTTGATTTTAATGCTTAGGCACAGTGATACTTAAAACTGTTTCCAAACGTGATTCACAGGGGATGGGTACTATGAGTCCACCAAGCACCACAAGGGGGCAGAGTTGCCTAATCCCATCAATCAGCCAAAGTCAGTCCACACTGGATTCAATGAACTCTTGTTCCATATCTTCAGATATGCAGTAGATTGGTGCAAAATTTTTGAAAGGGCATATATTCATTACAGTACCAGCACCTCTGCTATTTTCTATCCAAAACTAAGTAACAAAATAGATTCATATAGCAAGTGTATCTAATTACTTAGACTCAGCAGCTCTATTCTGAGCTCTATTCTGTGTTTTACAGATATACATATATCATGGTATATATTTGTGTATTTACAGAGAGAGAATATCGTTGTGTGAGTACATACGCAGACATCTGTACATATATATTTATATGACATATTTATTGGGGAACTCAGACTTCCCCCAACTTTTGAATACATTTAATTCAAGCCAAATTTAAATGATGTATTTTTTAATGTATTTTTTAATTAAAAAAATTTGAGGGGTAATTAGGTTTACTTATTTATTCCTAGAGGAGGTATTGGGGATTGAACCCAGGACCATGTGTATGTTAAGCATGCATTCCACCACTTGAGCTATACCCTCCCCCCAAATGATGTATATTTACACATGTATGTGTTACACCCCGTAAAGGTTTAGAAGGCCGTGGACTGCCCCACCTTTGATGGCGGTTGTTAAAAATGTGCTGACTGGACTTACAGTTTGTATAAAGCTACTACTTAATGCAGATGTACAGGTACAGGTCTCTGAACCACGTCACCATTTAATCAATGACCGGAGTTGCAATACAGCAATCAATGTATATAATAGAAGCTCCAACTCATCTAGACCTAGTTCTCAACTAGGAGCTTTGGTTGACCCCATGGTGGCAACTGCAAAACTGGTAGTTATGGAGAGGTAAATTTAGAAATCAAAAGAGGAGGAAGAGGAGGAGAAAAAAAGAAAAAGGAGGAGGAATTTTTACACAAAGGGAAGAGAGAACAAAAGGTTTTCTCAACTGTGCTTAGATAATAGCATAAGTGAAGAGAAATGTAATGTAATGGGAAATACTACATCAAAATATTAATAAATTTTTGTTTTTCAACTTCCTCCTAACTTTCCCCTTATTAATTAAAACAAGTTTTTGCTTCTGGAAGTATTAATGCAGAAATGCAAAGAGAAAAGAAGGCCAGTGTTCTGTCTCTGCTTAACAGTTTCTTTCAGCTCATTTCTTAGATAATAATTTGAGTGCCAGAGATTTTCTTTACCAAAAAAAAAGTTTTGAGAATGTAAAGATGAAGACTTGAAGAAGCTGGACAAGACTGGGAAGATGGGTATATGTTTATTAAAGTGTTGTTTTATATATATTTATATATATATAATTAAAGTTTTATATCTATGTAAACTTTTTATATATTTTAATATAAATTTATATATAAACTATATTTATATAAATATATTTACTATATATTTATATAAAAATTTACATAGATATAAAACTAATTCATAGCTCTCATACTTTGTTAAAATAACAGGTGTTAACAGGTGTTATATTTTTAGAGCCTTACTATTAAAAGAACATTGAGCATTTTTTTCAGACAAAATGGGAAGTGTTTAGAATTCTTTCTCTTCCATTCTTTGCTGAGGATTTCACGTTATTTTAAAGCAGTATGATTTGCAAACCTTAAGACAGAATTGCTTGACAATTGCCTGAGTGTTCTTGCTTGTTTCTTCTCTTGCAGGCATCTTTGGTATCAGGGCAGTAACGCCCGTCTTCCCAGTTCTTCCTGCTCATAGGCTTCTCACAGTCCATCAGAACCAATGCTACAATGAAGTCTGGATTGAAAATACAAACTAAGAATGGCCTTGATCCAACCTGACAGCACTGCACATCATGGATACTGTGAGTAGTTAGTGGGAAGTTGAGAACAAAACATGCAAGAAGAGAGACATCAAAAACCTTTCTTCTGCCCTGTGTTCTGGTTCACTTTGTGGGAGAAAGGATTTCCAAGATTGCTACAATCCTAAATGCAACGTAGTCTATTGAGGCAATTTTGAGATTTTTCTATTGATTTCTCTTTATTTCAGGAAATTAAGAGAACATTCTAGGTAACTTCTACACATATTTCTATGTCTTTTCTAGTTTTGGTCAGGAAAAACGTTGTGAAGGAGTTTGAAATGGCAAAAATTTATCAGGTTATCTGATTCTATGGAGATCTGCATCTTTCAAGGTCTTTGAAGTATTTTATAATTTGATACACTGTGGAAAATTAATAATGATGGAAGTAATTCTCTTCCCTGAGAAATGAAAATTAATTTTGTCCAGTGGGGGTGCATAACTCCCTCTGTCATGTAAAAAAATACTAGTTTTGCAGGTACTAATTCATTTTGGCATACCTCATTGCACATATATGCACATACTTGTTGAATTATTTTTTAATCAGCTTATGGCACCTTGCTAGTTCCTCATTCATGAATTAAGTAAGATATCTGACATATATTCATTTTATATTTATGCAAAGGTAATGATTTTTCCCCTTGTAAATTATCTTGCAAGAACTCAAGATCTAGAAAAGACCATCGCTGCTGAGGTTGAGGAAGGACTGACCTTAGGAGAGTAAAAATCATACTAATATCTTTAATGTGTCTGACTTTCAATTTAGGGTAGTCTTTCAGAGCTATTCAAGCAGGAAGACTTCTCCAAGAATAGTTGATGAAAAATCCTGAGGCATATATTCAAGTTGGTCTTGTCTTACTTATTATTAATTTACTTAAAATATGGCATAAATTATTAAATGATTATTTTATGATTAGCAAGCTAATAATAAGTTTAAAACATATGAGAGATCATTTTCAGTAAAAGATCAATGAACAAAGAACACTTGACCTTTTGAAATTACTCATCACATTCCATGATTTGTAATTTTCTCGAGTAATATGCTCTAATCTATTATTACTAACTTGCAATTATACTAAAATGTATTTGAAATCTCCTGAACTGTTCACACAGAGGTGCTATAATGTTTCAGCTTGAAAAAAAAATCTGTCTTTCTAAAAAGTGTCCAATAAACTATTTTAATTGATCGATTTGACAACTAAAAACTTTTTTTCCTGAGTTAACATTCCCGTAGATACAATGCTCAAATCAACAACCTTGTATACATCAGTAAACCAAGGGCTTCTTCCAAGACAGATGTACCTGTAATCTCTGTATCTACCTCTACATCTATATCTATGTTTTATCTCATTTTATAATACTTTCTACTTTATTATATTATCTGTCACACTATTGTAATTTGTTCTCAGGTTTGTCTTTCATTACTCTCAGTTACTGTCAACTCTAACAATAAGGATTGTACGTTTTCTTTGTAGTGGGAGTTCTCAGGAGAGTGGTGGCACGAAAGAGGCACTGATTATTATTATTTTGGCACGAAAGAGGCTGGCTATTTAGGGGATATGGCATTGTTTGTGACAAACCAGTATATTTATTTATAGTTTTCATTTTCTGGATGAAGTGCTAAGAGGGTTAATTCACTGTTCTCTGGAAAATCAGTGCTTCAGGTTTGGTTTGGGTTTTACCCTTGGCCTTTACGTTAAAGGAGATCGCATTTCTCTTCGAAGTATCACAGTCCTCAGAGGATATCGTAACATTCAAGTGAACGTTTTTTAGATTGTTACATATCAGGACATTTTTCTTCACATTGACATTAGACTCTGAGCTGTGCACATATAAAAACTGTGTACTAGATCAACTTACTGCATACTAGCAAGTATATATTCAATACAAAAATTGTCAAACTGGTTTCATATATAGAACTACTTAAGAAAGAAACTGAGAGATGTATGCTTATTTTTTGAGTCTCAGTAGAAGTTCTTGCATGTGCAAGGTCACCAGGTCTGTGGTGACTATTTATTTATTTATTTATTTATTTATTTATTTATTTATTATTACCTTACTAATAGTTACTTCTTTTTATTTTGAAATAGTTTAAGCACATAAAATCATATGAAGAAAAAATAACAAATACTCATTTATACCAAGTAAGTTTCTCAAGCCTTAATAATTTGCTGTATTTGTCTTGGAAATTAGATAGATAGACAGACAGACAGTCAATAGATAGATATAGGATAGAAGCAAATATGCTAATATATTTATTTTGGCCCATTTTCTCCTTATTTATCACATTCTTTCTTTTTCTTCTTCCAACCCCTTCCATACCTGCCAAATGTTTTCAGTTTCATGAAATTAATGTGTCTTATTCCTGCGTAGATTGTTTTTTTTTTACTATTTACTTACAGGTATGTATATTGTATCATTGTTTACATTTTCAGCTTTGCCTAAAGGATATATAAGGTATGATATCATTTATACACTTTTTTTTTCCCCTAGTCAGGCTGACTTGGAGATGTATTCATGTTCTGTGTAAGGATATATTATTTATTCATTTTTGCTGAATCTAACACAATTCATTTTTCTGTTTATTGACATTTAAAAGTTTCCTTTTTTTATTCTTACAAGGAATGCTGCAGTGAACATTTGTGGGCATGTCTGTGCATATGTGTGAACTTGTCTCAAAGTCACAGATTGGAGAGTGAAGTTGTGTGTTAGAGGGTGTGCACACCTTCATCTGTACTGAAGTTACCCTGCAAGGTCTTACTCACTTCTCTGGCACTTGGTATTTCCCTTGCTGGCTTAGACTGCAGTTTACACTGAATAACTTCTTGCTACCTAGTCTTTTACAGCAAATGAAATATTCATGTGATTTCAAGGAAAGTAATCAATACCTTTTTCTCCCTGTAGTATAATTCTGCTGTTTTACTGAATTAAAATTTAGGGCATGACTTATAATTTTGTAATTCTTCTGCTTGATAAATGTAAATTAGTTAGAATGTCAGTAAAAGAAATGTGTGTGTGTGCGTGTGTGTGTGTGTGTGTGTGTGTGTATATATATATTTTGTTACTATTTAGAATATCCGTTGGCAACAATATGAGGTTTGTTCTTCTAACATGAAATTTAGAAAAAATGAGTATACATTATATAATATCTTATTTTCTGAATTTTTCTTCAAGTGCTTCTGGATAAACTGATGTAACTTACTGAAATATTCTGTTATCTTTCATTTTTTTTTAATACAAAGAACATGTAGATCTTAAATGAATCACTGCTTTATATAAGGATATTAAAAATGCTCCTAATCTGATCTCAGTACTTGAAAAACAAATTTCTCTAACAGATGCTAGAAGTTTTGCTTTTATTTGAAAGGAAACAAAGTTTGGATAATGAGTGAAAAGTAACATGGGCCATAATATCAGCTTAGCCACAAAAGGATTATCATTCTAAAATACATTATTCTACATAAAAGATAGTGATGTCTAATGATAAAATAATATAAAAGAATTAACCTGCCTGTTTTGAGTCAAAAAGTAGCATGGTATCAAATAACTTTATAAATACACATTTCTTTTTTCCTGACATTTTTTAAAATAAATGAGATTACTTTGGTCTTTGATGATTCAATTGAGTAATAAATTCAAGGCCTAATTTTGTTGAAAAAACAGTACATCTTTGTATATCTACTAGCAAGTTAATTTTCTCACATTTCTTTTAAGATAGTATGCATATGTAGTTGTCATTTCTCAGTCTTTCCCTCTTTCTCAGAAAAAGATGGTCCTTTTCTCTTCTTCAAGCATAAAAAGGATCCCAACAACCCTGTGATCATAGTTGATTATTCATTTTGACTCCTCCCCTTGTCTTTCATTGTTTCTATTTTTTTGTCTACCTTTTTAATGCCAATCTAAAATACATGATCAACTTTCTATCCAAAACACACATACACACACATACTTCCACTTTACTTCTCCATTTTTCTCAATCTAGCACAATACATGCGCTACTCACAACACTTGGACGACAATGCTAACATGGAAGGCACTGATGACCCCTTCACTGCCAAATCAGTAGACCTATAAACTGAAATTATATATGACCTCTCTTCAGTATTTACTAGACACAATCAACTTCTCTCTTGGCTTCCATGAGTCTTTTCTAATTACTGACAGTTTTTAATCTCTTTTGGTGGATCTTCCATGTATGCATCCTAAATATTGGAGATATCTATCTTTCTGCCATTAGATTTTATATTTTCTTCTGCATATCTTCCTAGGCCATATTGTCCCCTAAAATGGCATCAGCTCTTCTATAAATGCTGGTGTCATGGCTGGTCCCAAATCTGTATCTCTGGCCTCAACTATGTCTTAGCAGCATATCCTTATTTTCAAAGCATTTTCCACTTGGTTTTTGGTTTAGAGATATATTGCTGAATAATAAACCACTATAACACTGAGTTGCTTGGGTCAAGAAGCACTTTATTTGCTCATAATACTGCAATTAGGGCTGAACTCAGTTGGGCAGATCTGTTGGTCTTGCCAGGGTCTGCTCCTTTTCATTTAACCAATTGGTTGATTGGCTGGATTCAGTCTGGACTCCAGGATGACTGGACCTTTCTCTTCCTATTAGTCTCAGAGACCCTCCTTCTCCATGTGACTTCTTCATGTGGTGTCTTCAGCCAGTTTACCTGGATTTATCACATCATGATTCAGAGTTCCTAAAAGCCGAAGATTCCAGCTTCTAAAGGCTTAGAAATTGAACTGACATGGCATAACTTCTCTATTGTATTCTCTCGATTAAAACAATCACAGGGTATGTATGCCCTGACTCAAGGTTAAGGGTGTACACACAAGGGTGTGCATACTAAGAAGCAGAGTTCATTGGGAGTCAGCAACGTAAAAGACGTCCACAGTCTGTCTTTGCTACCTCTTGTCATAGTCCTCCCACATACAAAATGCACTTATCTTTTTTATTACAAAATCAGACTCAGATTTAAGATACAGAATCTCTTCATCTGAATCAGGTCTAGATACCAATGAAGTCATCTGGGCACAGTTGTTCAGGTGCAGCTTTTCAAGTACAGTTCTTTTCTACCAGAAGTTTTTATATATCTTTTCTGTCTTTACCTACCTATAAATGAGATGTAGGCAGCATAATAAAGGTGAAGCAGAGATAGAACAATTTAAATAGACAAGTGAATTCTAAAGAAGAGAGTGGATCAGTCGCACCTGGAAATCACTGCTCCATAGCATTGCACATTACCAATTTCTTCTGGAGGCATGAAATGCACATCAATTAGTGCCAAGGTTGTTCCCAGAAGTGGACTTTTTCGGTACTTGGGGATTTCTGAACCAACCTTCTGAGTTATGCTTCCTTTTCCATAAGAGCCCATGTTTGTGGGTAAGTAATGTTCTCAGTCGGCTTCCTCTTTGTAAAAGGTGGGAGACAACTGGAGACTCAAACATATCTTTTCATTTTCAGCTGTCTTCCACACTTTTCATCTGAGCAAATGCTTCTGTGAAGACTTTGCATTCGAAAACATTTGGGATTTCCTGTGAATCATTTTGGGGTTCACTCATTAGAGAAAAGATCACCCACAAATCTCTTAGGGATAAGCCCCCCTCCACTTTAGGAGTGAAGGTTCTATAAGACAATGCCCCTAAATCTTTCTGAGGTTGCAGCAAAGGACCTTACGGTTATGTATTTGAATTCATCTTAAGTCTGGGTTTGATCTTTGAGATCCGCAGGAGCTTTGGGTTTCTTTTGTTAGCTGCAGAAGGTGAGAATGAAAAACAAACAGTATCACTCCCCAGCCAAGACAGTTCTGGTTTAAAATGTTTTCCTCCAGAGTCTGTTTAAAAACTGAGCAGTTTCTTCTTTAATGCATCTATCTCTAAACTTACTTTATTATGCTTGGTAAAGGAAACCATTCACAATTCTGCCTCTTAATCTTAACCAGATAAACAAGTTTACTGAGCACACTGTCTTCCACGTTACTGCAGACGACAGCTGTTGTCACAGTGTCTTCCTCTACATGTCACAAGTTACACTTTCTCCAGTTTGCAATAAAAGATTCCGCACTGAACTTCCAGCTCTCATCAATGTCTTTATAGCTTATATCCATTCTACCCCTCCACCTTTCATGTCCAAACACCAATATTATATATTTTTGTTTGCTTTTAGCATCACCCAGCTTCTAGATACCAATTTCTGCTTCAGTCAGCTACTGCTACAGAGCAAACCATTCCGAAACTTGGAGGCTTAAAACAATAAAGATCCTTTGTGTCTGTGGGAGAATACAGTTCTAGGGTGGCTCACTTATTTGCCAGTTGTTGTCTGGTAAATAGATACTCATTGTTGACTGGAAGCTCAGTCTTCAGTCAGAGCCTTGGTTCTCCTCCACATGGCTTTTCCGTGTTGCTGTTAGGTTTCACACAGCAAGGTAGCTAAGTTCCAAGAAGGAGAATCCAGGGTACTTTTTAAGAGGACAAACCCCTATGTGCAAGTGTTTCTCAAGCCTTCACTTGCATCAAGTTTGTTAGTGTCCTGTTGTTCAAAGCAATTCATATGAACCAACCCAAATTTAATATCAGAGACCACTACACACTGTTACAAAACTAAAAGATGTAGTTTGTTTGTTTTTGGTAACCATGCCCAAAATAACTGTTAGGCACTGCTAAATAACCAAGCTTTTTTAAAGTAAATTTTCCCTTTCCTTTTCAACCACCTGTAGTGTTTTTTTCCCTCAGAGGAAAACTTGTCAATAGCCTCAAAATTACACATTTCTTCCCCCATCCGATTAGCCATCACAGCTATTGATTGTACCACAGAAATGTCTCTGAACTCTGCCTTGTCCCATAATTTTGTTATTTCAGTCCAGTTATTCTTCTTGAAATAATTCTATATCCTATATACTGTATATCTTTCCATTTAGATAAAAACCCATAATATTTATAAAAATCTACTGACTTTTTAGTTGCTGCTCACCATTTTTTTTTTAAACTTCTTAGATCAGTCTCTCAGTGGGGTCTGATTTCTTAAAACCTCGGATGAGTCATCAGGGATATTCATTTTAAGAAACATTTCAGGTGGTGCACATGAGCATTAAAACTTGAGGACTGCTTCTTTAGACCATGTCAGGATTTTTTTGCTTTTCCATATACTTTTCTTCCGCTTAGAATAAGCTTAGTCCATTCTACTCCTATCAATTTTTGAATGCAGTCAAAAGACATCATTATCGAATGTTGCCTGACTCATACTTGTAGCTCATACTTCCGTTACGGCACCTAGTATATTTTTATTGACTAATACAATATCAACTATATGATTTTCACATACATTAAATAATTAAAATCCATTCACTCGTCATGTGAATTTAAATTACTTTGGGCTTTCATTAATTCAGAGAAATCTTAGAGTGCGTGTTATGTGCCAGGCATTGTTCTAGATATTTTGGATACAGGAGTGTGCTAGACAGATAATGAGTCCAGCCTGATAAAATTCATTCTTTTAGGGGCAACAGGAAAAGAAGCAAGCAAAAAGTTCAATGAACAAGGTAACTTCTGATAGTAAGAGTTACTAGTTCTGTGACAGGAATAAAATAGAAATGGGAGGGGCTGTGGTAAATTAAATCTTTCAGGGCGGTCAAGGGAGTCTTCTTGGCAAAGAAAGTATTTAAGATGAGATCTTAAAGATGTGAAAGATGAGACATAAAAGATCCCAGGTAAAGAGAGTACCAATCATAAAAATCTGAAACTAAAACTGTCTCTTAGTAACTTTAGTGCAGATACTTACTTATTCACAATACTAACAGATAAATATTAAAAATCTTAGAATATTGAATATTATTGACTAATATTACCTAGAGTTTGGATTTTCACCTTGCCAGATTAGTAACATCCCAAATTGGTTGGGATTCCAGTTTACTCTAATTATTTTGGTTTTCATTAGAGGTGGTGTGAGGGGAGAAAGGTTGGTAACATTGGAGTAATACAATCTAATACCCATTTGCTACGTCTTCTGTATCCCAGAAAGTCCTGTTTTGTTGGGGCACTAATCCTCCACACTAAAAAAAGTTATTTCTCAGTTTTCCATTTCTGTCAGAACAAATTACCACAAACTTAATGGCTTAAAACAGCACACGTTTATTATCTTACAGTCATGTGGGTCAGAAGTCTAGTGTAGGTTTCAACAGGCTAAACGCAAAGTGCTGGTGACCAGTAGCCATTTCTAGAGGCTCTAGAGGCAAATCCACTCCCTGGCCTTGCCCAGCTTCTAGATGTCTACCACACTCCTTGGCACATGACCGCCTCCTTCCAGCTTTAAAGTCAGCAGCTGCAGGTTGCATTGTTCTCGTCTCTCTCTCTCCTTCCCTCTCTCCCTCCCCCTCCCCCCAGCTGGGTAGGGTTCTCAGTTTTTCAGGACTTGAGATTAGACTGGGCCCACTCTAGTAGTCAGGTTTTATCTCCTCATCTCAAAGTCTTTACTCTTAATCACATCTGCAAAGAAGCTTTTGCCAAATAAGATAACAGATTCACAGGTTCTTGGTATTAAGATGTGGATATCCTTGGGGAGCCATTATTCTGCCTTCTACAGGCAGCCCTGCAAGATGAGTTAGTCATGTGACGTGTTTTTAGTCCACAGAACTATTGTGTAACACTTCAGGAAAAGTTCCTTAACAGGAAAACAGACTCAAGTTTCCTGGGTCCTTTGCTTGATTCTGTACCATCCTGCTGCCTGAAACATGACCAACATGAACTAAAGCTCTGGCAGGTGTCTGAGAGTAGCCAGACAAGTGCTGCCAAAGAGAAAGCTGGGAGGGATCACTATGCAGTCTCTAGGCTGCCTGAACTTCTTTTACGTAAAAGAAAAATAACACTGAATTTATTTAGGTTATCGCTTTATTAGACTTCTCGTAATAGCTTTAGGACAAATCCCTAACCAATATCCTTCATCAAAGTAAAACTGACTTGATTGTTATAAAAGGCAAAGATCTATGTTGATTGCAGGATAGGTTTTCTTTTAATGACTGAATTAGATTATCCATTCAGCAATCTTATTCACTGGTGGCACACAGTGAATTGACCAGTTGAATTGACAAACCATACAAACCTAGACAAGTTATCCAGAAAGACAATGCAGAGTTGATGTTCTATTAACAGCTTAACGTTAATTAAACCAACAGTCAGGCGTCAATATAAATGTCAGTATATAAGAAAATGGATTTCACTGCTGGAATAGTATGGTAATAAATTAGAACTGTAATGGCTTTTGAATCAGCAAATCTTTTATGCCGTAAAGAAATATTAGCATTTTAAACTTGCCACATAAACACCGAGTTCTATGTCTAAATTTAAAAACCATTCTATTATCATGTAAAATACACAATAAATTACATAAATATTAAATATTGATAAATACTAAAAGAATTAAAAGAACTCTGAGAGCTAAATATAAAATAAAGCTAATAATATTTGTTTTAGGTTAATCAGAGCACCAGATCCTGTCTTTATTCACAGTCCTCTCTAGATTACAGCAGCCCAGACTTGTCCATTGAGTGTTTTCCTGTGGATTCTCTCCTATTTTAAAAAGAAGCGAAGTTACACAGTTGCTAGTTAAGCCAAATTATTTTCTAATGGTATTAGAGTAATTGAGATGATTGAATCTATACATCACATAGTACTTGAGCTTGTTTTTCACATTTTCAGAGGAATAATTTTCTCCCTATTTTAGATACGATGTCAAGTCTTAGTAGTATGTGCTCTATCAACCATTTTTGATGAGCACAGCACTGTGTCAGTTCTGTATCTTGTATTGTTTTGCTACATCGCACACACAGTAAATATCATCTGTTCTAAGATGCTGGGTTGGGGACCACTATCATTTTCTTATGCATTAGTAAATAGGTGACTCAGTTTGTAGCTTATTCTGTGCATCCATTCTTGTTTACCTCTTTTACAATTGAAATTTATGTAGTAGAAAAAATTCTATATGATATATCCTATACACTAAGTATATTTTTTAAAAATACACCCAATTTTGTGTTCCTGATTTAGAAAACAAAATTGGAGGGAAAACACACAGTTTTCAATAGTTGTGGGTTGAATGGTGGCCCCTCCCAAAGGTATATTCCCACACTAGTCCCTAAAAATCTGTGAATGTTGCCTTATTTGGAAAAAGGGATTGAGGACAGAAAGAAAGGAGAAAACATAGAGACAAAGAGGAGAAGGCACTGTGAAGAGGGAGGCAGAGATTGGAGTGAAGCATCTGAAAGCTAAGGAATGCCAAGAATAGCCACCAGTGGTGAGGAGGCAGGCAGGGCACTGATTCTTCCCTGAGGCTCTGGAGGGCACACATACCTAGCAACACCTTGAGTTTGGAATTCTGGCCTCCAGAGCAATGAGAGAACAAATTTCTCTCCGTAGCCACCTGGTCTGTGTGATTTGTTACCACAGCTGCCGGAGATTAGTTTAGCTATGATTTTCAAATAATTTTATTCCTTATTTACTACTGCTCTGTTTTTCTCTTCTTTTTTTTTTTTTTCAAATTAGTTTGCTGATGGTAATATTTGGTCCCTTTGACTAAGGTAATATTTGGTCCCTTTGACTAACTGGAAAATTGTATATAAATATTTTCTTAGATTAAAGGTGAAAGATTAAGTATATACTCTTTATTCTAATTCCTCTGAACTCCCACTCTAAGGATAGTAAAGTGTTTTATTTATTTCTACCCACAAGGACTAAGAGAATGGGAGAAAAGGTGACAGGAAATACAGTTTGGAAGCTGAGAAGCACAGCAGAAGTACGTCATCCCTGACTCAGTAGCCCAGAAAAAGTTGAATCCTAAATCAACAATGGGGAAAGCTGAGGAGCAGCCTGAGACTATCAGAGCAAAATTGATCATCCCAACAGGAGATGGGAGAGAAAGTCTGTTTACAAATCTAGTGGAATCCTCCACTCCTCACCCACTCCTGGCCCAGATCCCCTGCCCTTCTCTGGAGAGGGAGGTAATTGCCCCTTCCCTCAAATACACGTACGAACTCCAGGAGAAGACTAGTGTTCTCGCTGAAGGAAGAACAACAGAAGTTGTCTCTACTAGAGGCACCTAAACCTCGCATAAGGGGGAGTCGCTCTACTAAAACAGGGCAGTTGAGGGAAAATGTACTTACTAAATGCTGAAATCCGTCTCCTTCCTTCTGTTCTTGGCACCCAGGAAGTTGACTAATACTATCTTAGGTCGAGGATGCAAAATTCTTTTCTGGGACTAGACTCATCAAAAAATAAAGATCAAAAGATACTGATGTCAGTGGTTAACCATCAGATGGACCAACCAGTTCACTTCACAGTGAAACCCACAGTCAGTAAGCCAATCTTCTGCATACAATGCAGTTTCTCATGGTTACTTCTCTAATGTGAGAAGACAGCTAAATGCACCCAGACACTAAGGAAAGCATCTAGTGTGAAAGATCAAAATGAGAACATCACGGGAAAATAAGAAATTCTCAGAGGAAGCAAAACTGGAGAGACTGGAAATATGTATCATTAGCAACAATAGCCTAAGATGGATAAAAAATACAACCATGAAAAATTATATATAAAATTTAAGAGAATGAAGAGAAAGTAAGCATAGAATACGAAAGACATTTCAGTAATTAAAACTTAATTTTTGGCAAAAAATGAAAATAAAATATTTATAATATTGAAAACTAAAGTTGAAAAAAATCTTTTTTTAAAGTAGAGAAACACATGCACACACAGAAAAAATGCAAAATGAGAGGGATAATATAGAAGGAAAAAAAACGAAAATGAGAGATTTAAGCCTGGAGTGTAATATCCAAATACTGTCAATCCCAGGAAGGAAGAGAAGAAAATCATTGAATGTATAATTTGGTGTATCTCGTAAAACTGGGAAATGTGCTTCCAGATTGAAAGCATTTGTGGAGTACCCAGCACCATATTTAAAAACAGACCAACCCCAAGGCATATCATCAGTAATTTTCAGAATTTGGGTCATATAAAATGCTAGAATATCAAAATGGAGAAGGCCACATGAAATGATCAGGAATCAACATGTATTTGGATTTTTCGGTAGCAACACTAGCTAGGAAACAATGAAACAGTGACTTAAAATTAGCAAACGTGATTTTCAACCTAGAATTTCATATACAACCATGTTATCAATTCAGTTTAGGGTAGAATAGAAGTACTTTCTTACATGTAAGATCTCAAAAGTTTTACCTACATAAATCCTTTCTCAGAAAGCTGATTTAGGAGATCCTCCATCAACATTTAGTAAACAAAGAGATGAAGACATAGGATTCAGAATACAAGACAGATGTTAAAGAGTTCACTGGGATGAAGTTTAAGAAAAAAAATCTTGAATAGCTTTGCAAAAAAAAAAAAGATATCCTTCCAAAGTGAGTATTTCAGATAGTACCAGGTATCTCCAAGAAGATGGCATTGAGAAATACTTTCGTATTTTAACATATTGAAAGGAGATTTAGATAACTTGATGGAAGGAGTATTTACAGCTGAATTTATGGTAAGTACATAAAAGGCTAAGCAAATGCAAAGTTAGATAACTATTAATTTCAGGGAAATCAATTTGCTTGAGGAAAGATAAGATGATTGAATCCTATGAAGCTAGGCTACAAACAACATTTATATAGTCTTAATAATGTAAACAGTAAATAATATTATAAACAAAATAAAGTAACTACTTCCAACTTGTAGACTATAGATACTGTATTAGTGTGTGTGAGCATGATTGTGTGAATGTGTGTGATGGATTCGGTGATGCAGTGTAATATATCAGACAGATAAATGCTTATCTTCAATTGTAGGCAGTTAAAACATTTCTAGAACTGGTGGTTTTAAGAAGTATTCATATGATAATATTTAGCTATATGGAGGCTTTAAAACATAAGTCAGTGACAAGATAAAAGAGTAGAAAGTGTTTGCATCAAAAATAGGGGGTATGGGGACCAGAAAGCTGTTTTTAATACTATGTGGTATTTATTTCTCTTGGAAATCAAGGAAGATAAAAAGTATATAAAACAATTCTTTTAGCACATTGGTAAATTAATAAGTGAAAAATGTTATACAAATAGAAACCACTTATTTAACAAAACTTTACTGAATGCTTAAAATTCATTTAGGCACTGTCCTACAGCCTTAAGATATACTAAGCAAAATCTTAACAGCTCTGGGTTTTAAGGAGCTCATATTCTTTCTTACTGCTGATGAAGCTGATGTCAGAAAAAATTAAACTGGAATAAAAAGTACTACGAAAAATACGCTGTGAGTCTTACACAAAGGGAAAAGAAGGCAGAAAGAAAAGTATGGTGTTACTGCTATTACTTCATTGTTACTAAATGGAAAATATGCTGTTACGAGAGTTTTTCCCACTCAATAATCTAATATCTCCATCAGTAATTAGTAATAACAATAAAAGCTGAGAGTTGTGGACTCTCCTTATTCCAAGCACAGTGCTCAAGATTATATATAGGTACACCTCATAACCACTCTATGAATCAGACAGGATTTTTATCCATTTTACTTATGGGAAACTGATGTTTAGATAAAAGTAAACAAATTGTTCATGGAAGGGCAGGTGGTAGTGGAAGAGTTAGGCTCTGAAACCAAATGTATAGGCACGAAGACTGGTTTTTACAGCACTATGTTACAGGTCAAGTATTATGTGTATTTCCAAACTTGAACTAATCAAAGTTGTTATCACTGTTTTTAATTGTATTGAAAATAATTTGAAATAGCCATATAACTCATATTTTTAAATAATCTATTGAATAAGTGGTACTAGTTCCCACCAGGGCCCATCAGGAAATAAGTAGAGATCTTGTAAATGCAGATAAAGGCTGTTTTTAAGAAACCGTAAGGAGTGCTAAGTTGACACTGGCATCTGCTGCCATAGTCGAATTGCAGCAGTTACATCTCCCATGTACCTTCACCGTCCACCAAAGCTAAGATCACTGCTGGTAGGAAGGCAGTGTAATTTGGGGAAGAAATTACAACACTGGGAATTTGGAGTTATGAACTTTAATCTTAAGTAATTCTTAGTTGGATGTGTAAGTTTGATTTCCTTAGTTTACTTTTGGACTCAAAACTTCGTTTAGTGAAAATCTGGAGTTTTTCAATAACTGTCTACATTCTGTTAAATATATAGATTTTGCCAGGTTAAATGCTTCATTTGGGTTAGAAAATTGCGATATAACTCCAATGAGTACTTACTTGGTAGGCAAATTGTGGTTTACTTCAAATATATGCCCTAATGAGACACCGAGTTTCAAAGCAAACCAACGCATGTCTTAATATTTATCTCAGATCATTGTGCTTGTCATTTTGAACCCTGACCCTTTTACAGTCTATTGCCCAAGTTTTGAAAACTGAAAAGAAAATTAAAAATCTTTAAGTTTTGGCACTGTGTAAAACAAAAGGATGTTATTCTTACAATACTAATCTTTTAAATAAGATGAAAAAAAGATTCTCACTATATGTAAAATTTTGTATGACTCCATTTTAATTCGATTTTTACTTTGGTAAAATATATATTACATAAAAGTTATCATTTTTATTATTTTTAAGTGTAGTTGAGTGATATTAGTGCATTCATATGAATATGCAGCCATTATCACTATCCATCTCCAGAACTCTTTTTATCTTGCAAACAAAATGCCATACTCATTAAATAGTAACTTTTCAATTTCCCCTCCTCTTGCCCCTAAAACAACCATTCTACTTTTTGTCTCTGTGATTTTTGACTCCTATTGGTACATCGTGTAAGTGAAATCATATGGTATTTATCTTTTTGTAATCAGTTAATTTTACTATCTTCAGGGTTCGTCCTTGTCACAGTTCTCTTAATTTTTGCTAATATTTCATTGTATGTATATAGCATTTTGCTTATCCACTCATCTGTCAATGGACACTTGGGTTGCTTCCACATTTTAGCTACTGTGAACAATGCTGCTATGAATGTGGGTGTACAAATACTTCTTTGAGATACTGCTTTCAGTACTTTTGGTGTAGGCCAGGAGTAGAATCATATAGTAATTCTACTTTTAATTTTTAAAGAAAGCAGAATATTGTTTCTATAGTGGCCATACCATTTTACATCCCCAACAAGAGTACATGAGGGTTTCAATTTCTCCACATCCTCACCAACACGTGTTATTTTCTGGATTTTTGATAGTAGTGCTCCTAATGGATATGAGGTGGTATATCATTGTGGTTTTGATTTCCGTAGTGATTAGTGATGTTGAACATCTTTTCATGTGTTTATTAGCTATTTGTATATCTTCTTTGTAGAAATGGCTACTCAGGTTCTTTGCTCATTTTGGAATCAGGTTATTTTCTGTTACTAAGTTTTAGAAGTTCTTTATATGTTCTATATAATAACTTCTTATTGGATATGATTGGCAAATATTTTCTCCTATTACATAGTTTGACTTCATATTGATGTTTGTTGATGCATAACATTTAATTTTCAAAAAAGTCCATAAAGATGTCTGTGGTGTCATATCCAAGAAGTCCTTGACAAACCAAATGTCATGGAGATTTTGTCCTATGTTTTCTGCCCAAGATTACAAAAGTTTTACCTTTTCCAGTCAGGTTTTTTTATTTATTTTAGTTAATTTATAGATAAGGTGTTAATACGAGCCCAACTTCATTATTTTGCCTATGAACATCGAGTTTCCCCAGTCATTTGTTGAAACTGAATGGTCTTGACACTCTTGTCAATAATCATTGGAGCATGTATGTGAGGATTTACTTCTGGGATCTCTATTCCATTATTCTATATTTATCTTTATGCCATAACTTTTGATTACTTTACCTTTTTTTAAGTTTTGAAATCAGAAAATGTGAGCTTTCCAACTAAGTTCTTTTTCAAGAATGTTTTGGCTACTCAGGGTCACTTGAGATTCCACATGAATTTTAGGATGGCTTTTTCTATTTCTGCAAAGAAACATCATTGAAAATTTGATAGAGATGGCATGAATATGTAGATTGCTTTGGATATTACTGATATCTTAACAGTATTGAAACTTCCAATTCATGAATACAAGATATGCTTCCATTTATTTACATCTTCTTTGAATTTCTTTCAGCAAAGTTTGGTAGTTTTCATTATATAAGTCTTCCACCTTCTTGATTAAGTTAGTAAGTATTTTATTCTTTTTGATGTTATTTAAAATGGAATTGTTTTCTTAATTTCCTTTTCAGATTATTCATTAGTATAGTTCATTGTTTACTCATTGCATAGTAATGGAATTGATTTTTGTGTGTTGATTTTGTATCCTGCTATTTGGTTTGATTCATTTATTAGTCCTAACAGTTTTCTTTAGTCTTTTTAGGGTTTTCTAAGTATAAGATAATATCACCTGTGAACAGAAATAATTTTACTTCTTCCTTTGCAATTTGGATGCCTTTAGTGTTTTTTTCTTGCCTAAATGCTGTGATTAGGATTTCCAGTATTAAGTTAATTAAAAATGATTAAAGAGGGCAACCTTCTCATGCTCCTGATTTTAGAGAAAAAGCTTTTGTGCTTTCACCATTAAGTATGATGTTCATTCTGGGTTTTTCATTTATAGTATGTATTATGTTGTGGTAGTTGCCTTCTGTTTCTAGTTTGAGTGTTTTTATCATGAAAGTTTGTTGAACTTTGTTTCATGTTTTTTTTTTCTGCATCAGTTGAGATGATTATGATGTTTTCACCCATTCTGTTAATGTGATATATTACAGTGATCATTTTTTTGTATATTGAACCATCCTTGCATTCCAGGAATAAGTTCCACTTGATCATGGTGTATAATCCTTTTAATATACTGTGAAAGTCATTTTGGTAGTATTTTGTTGAGAATTTTTGCATTAATGTTTATAAGGAATATTGGCTTATAGTTTTCTTTTCTTGTAGCATCTTTGTCTATCTTTGGTATCAAGGTAATTCTGGCTTCATAGAATGAGTTAGGTAATTTTTTTTTCCTTTTAAATTTTTTGAGAAAATTTGAAAAAGACTTATTAACTCTTCTTTAAATGCATGGTAAAACTCACTAGTGAAACCATCAGATCCAGGGCTTTTCTTCGTTGTGTGGTTTTTGATTACTAACTTGATTTCCTCACTAGTTATAAGTCTACTCAGGTTTTCTATTTCTTTGTGATTCAGACTTCATAGGTTTTGTGTTTCTTGGAATTTATTCATTTTAACTAGGTTAATTTGTTGGCATAAAATTGTTCAAAGTACTCTCCTAACAGACATTCTTTCTGTCTTCCTTTAGTTCTTTGAGCACCTTTAAGACAATTGTTTTAAAGTCTTTGTTCAGTAGGTCTGCCATCTGGCCTTTCTCTGGGACAGTTTCAATTGGCTTATTGTTCTTTTGAATGAGGAAAGGAAACATAACTTTCTGCTTCTTTGTGTGCCTTGTGCTTTTTTGTTGAAAACTAGAAATTTGAATCTAATAATGTTATAACTATAGAAATTGAATTTCTCTTTCCCTAGAGTTTGATGATTTTTTTTTTCTTTTGTTTTGTTTTTCCTTGGTCCAGAGACTACCTAAAACAATGATCACCTGAAGAATTAACTTAAAATTTTCTCAGGTTTTTTATCTGTGCCTTTGTTTGTGCATGCATGGTGACTTTCTAATTTCCTCAGTATATGCAGTTGGTTTAGAATTTCCTAGTTTTTAAGCTGGCCCCCAAGCAAAGAAAAGGAGAAAAAAATAAAGAGGTAGAGGGTTCTGGCCCTTTAAATCTCCTGGAAGTTGCTTTAGCCAGAGAAAAAGGAGCTTTCAATAGGGGGTAGGCCCAGTGTGTGAAAGTGGGGGTCTGCCTCTGTGTCTGGAGAACAAAGATCACCAATATTTGAAAAACAGGGAAATTTTTGCCCAGCCTGGCTCTAACAAGCTGTATGCAGATCTCTCCAGGAACATGTACACAGCTGCCTACCACAGGGCTGGACAGCAGACAGTAGGTAGCTGTTATAAAGAGTTGAAATTGACCAAAATAACTTTCCTCTGAAAGTTGTGAGCTTTCAAAAGACTACAGAGTTCCAATGGTTACATAGGGAAGATTCTGACAGTGAGGTTGTTGACCAGGTGAGGAGTCATTCTTGGTGTTTAACTCTGTTGTATTCTCAGAATCCTTTTGCTCAAGGAGGTATTTTTAAAAATTACTTTGGAAGTACTATTTGACAAAATATAGAGATGATATGTTGCCTAAGATTAGAAAAATGAAGTTTAAAACAGGTAAATAAAGCATCAAAAACAACATTTATTTTAATTTATCAAAATTAAATCTCAAGAATATAAATATTTTTGGAGAGTTGATTCTATACAGTATAAGGCAGAATTCTATGAGCTTAACATTTAGAGTAATCAACACCAGTCATATATAAAGTATTTTCATCACAATAGCTTTTAGAGAGGAAAGCCAAGAATTAATATCAGACTTTATATGATAATTTTCAATATTAAACATAAGGAGTACAGTTTTTGTACCTGTAATTTTTGCTATGTTTTCATCTGTGACATGACTCTCCTATGTTCCTAAATCACTTAAATTTAATATTTAGAAGGAGAATTATAAATTTATTTTTCAGTTGAAGTATATAGTTGATCTACAACATTATATTAGTTTCAGGTGTACAGCATAGTGATTCAGTATATTTACAGATTATACTCCATTAAAAGTTATTATAATACAATGCTATAATTCCCTGTGCTATACAATATCTTTGTTGCTTATCTATTTTATACATAGTAGTTTGCATCTCTTAATCCCATACCCCTACCATTTCCCTCCCTCTTCCCTCTCCCTTTCGTAACTACTAGTTTTTCTTCCATATCTGCGAGTCTGTTTCTGTTTTGCATATACATTCATTTGTATTATTTATTTTAGATTCCAAATATGTGATATATAGTATTTGTCTATCTCTGACTTATTTCAGTAAGCATAATATTCTCTAGGTCCATTCATGTTGCTGTAAATGGCAGAATTTTATTATTTCTTATGGCTGAGTAATATATTCCATTATGTGTATATATGTATACATGTGTGTTTATGTGTATGTGTGTATATATGTACACACACACACACACACACACACACACACACACACACACACACCACTACTCTTTTATCCATTCATTTGATGATGGGCATTTGGGTTGCTTCCATATCTTGACTATTGTAAATAGCCTAGCATATACTCTATCCTGGGGAATGTTTCATGTATACTTGAAAAGAATATATATTCTTCTGTTTTTGGATGTAATGTCTTGTAGGACCCCAGAAATGGGATGCCCAGTCTGTGACTCAAATTACTCACTCTCCAGGGCAAGTGTCCACCAGTACCATCTGCCTTTTCCTCTGAGTCCCCTCCCAGGGCACAGGTCCTGACCTGATTGCTTTTCTTCCCTTCTTACCCAGTTACATATGTACCTTCCTTATAGACTTGGTTGTACAGAAGTATTTTTTCTAGTTTCCAGTTAGTTTTCAGTGAGAATTGTTCCACATATAGATGTATTTTTGATGTGTTCATGGGGAGATTTGAGCTTCACATCCTTCTACACTGTCATCTTGATTTCTGCCATAAATGTATAATTTTAAAAGTTTAGTAGATTATAAGTATTACATTAATTAAATAATTTCAGATTAGTGCCTTAAAAATAGATGATTTTAAGCATGATTCTTATAATGTTTCATAAAGGAATACAAAAGTACTAGTTTCACTGAGTCTGACAGTTTGAACATGATCCTAATTTAGTCTGGGTCATAGTTTGTCTTTAATTTCAAAAATAACTGACAGGTTTGTCACCTGCCATAGATAAGAAACCAGGTGCATGAGAGCCAGTCACCTACTGAGAGGAGAAGAGGATAGACACACACTGCTGTCCATCCTCTCCTACAGTTGTCCTAAAAGGTCTATTGGAGGAAATACCAGGACAGATGTAACATTTCACTGTAAATCACCACAGATTATTAAATGCTCAATTAAATTGTTCTTTTTTTTTTTTTTTAAATCTCTCCCGCACTTCCCAAGTAGTACCAAGTGTGAAATATATTGACTGCATATCAGTCCAGAAAAAAATGGGATGGAGTTTTGCATTAACTTAAGCATTGATAAAAATAAAATTGGTCTAACTGTGCACTATACAACACAAAATTATCAATTCATATTTTATTATTTGATCTAAATAAATATTGTATATCAAGGGTTTCATTTTATTGGTGTATTATCTAATTAAAGTAGGATTTCTTAATTCATTCTAGCATACATAAAAGTTATGGAAATAACTTTCTGGTAACTTCTGGTGACTAAAATAGCTCTGCTTTCTCTACAAGTTGGGAAAATAACTGATATCCAAGGGTCAGGCTAACTTACCATATGCCTTCTGAAATGATCCTTTTGAGAATTTAGGGAAAGCAGGCATGTATATCTACTCAAGTGTTTGCTTTCTCAAAAGAACATAATAGTGATTTTTAAAATATATTTTTCGTGAAATATAGTCAGTTTACAATACTGCATCAATTTCTAGTGTACAGCACAATACTTCATTCATATAGGAACATACATATATTTGTTTTCATATTCTCTTTCACCATAAGTTATTAAAAGATACTACATATAGTTCTTTGTGTCATACAGTATAAACTTGTTGTTTATCTATTTTTTTATACGTTAGTAGTATCTTCAAATCTTGAATTCCCAAATTATCCCTTGCCACCCACCCGCTTCCCTTCCTGGTAACCATAAGTTTGTTTTCTATGCCTGTGAGTCTGTTTCTGATTTGTAACTAAGTTCATTTGTCTGTCTGTCTGCCTTTTTTTTTTTTTTTAAGATTCCACATATAAGTGATATCATATGATATTTTTCTTTCTCTTTCTGGCTTACTTCACATAGAATGACAATCTCTAGGTCCATCCATGTTGCTGCAAATGGCATTATTTTACTCTTTTTTATGGCTAGGTAGTATTCCATTGTGTAAATATACCACAACTTCTTTATCCAGTCATCTATTGATGGACATGTAGGTTGTTTCCATGTAAATAGTACTGCTATGAACATTGGGGTGCATGTGTCTTTTCAAATTTGAGTTCCCTCTGGGTATATGCCCACAAGTGGGATTCCTGGATCATATGGTAAGTCTATTTTAAGGTTTTTGAGGAATCTGCATACTATTTTCCATAATGGCTGCAACTACATTCCCACCAACAGTTAGGAGGGTTCCCTTTTCTCCACACCCTCTCCAGCATTTACTGTTTGTGGACTTTTGAATGATGGCCATTCTGACTGGTGTGAGGTGATACCTCACTGTAGTTTTGATTTGCATTTCTCTGATAATTAGCAATATTGAGCATTTTATCATGTGCCTATTGGCCATTTGTATATCTTCATTGGACAATTTCTTATTTAGGTCTTCTGGCCATTTTTGGATTGGGTTGTTTATTTTTTGGTTATTAAGTTGTATGAGCTGTTTATATATTCCAGAGATTAAGCCCTTGTCAGTCTCATCTTTTGCAAACATTTTCTCCCATTCTGTAGGCTGTCTTTTTTGTTTTGCTTATGGTTTCCTTTGCTATGCAAAAGCTTGTAAGTTTAATTAGGTCCTATTTGTGTAATTTTGCTTTCATTTCCATTGCTTGGGTAGATTGCTCTAGGAGAATATTGCTGAGATTTATGTTGGATAATGTTTTGCCTATGTTTTGTTCTAAGAGGTTTATAGTGTCTTGTCTTACGTTTAAGTCTTTAAGCCATTTTCAGTTTATTTTTGTGCATGGTGTGAGGGAGTGTTCTAACTTCATTGATTTGCATACGGCTGTACAGTTTTCCCAACACCATTTGCTGAAGAGACTGTCATTACTCCATTGTATGTTCTTGCCTCCTTTGTCAAAGATTAATTGACCAAAAGTTTGTCAGTTTATTTTGGGTGCTCTTGTTTCATTGATCCATGTTTGTTTTTGTACCAATACCATGATGTTTTGATCACTGCAGCTCTGTAGTATTGTCTGAAGTCTATAGGGGTTATACCATCAACTTCATTCTTTTTCTTCAGTAATGCTTTGGCAATTCTGGGTTTTTCTGTGATTCCATATAAATTTTAGGATTATTTTTTCTAATTCTGTGAAAAACATTTCCTGGGTAATTAGATAGGGACCACATTAAATCTGCAGATTGCTTTGGGTAGTATGGCCATTTTAACAGTATTCTTCAAATCCAAGAACATGGGATACCTTTCCATAAATGGAATGATTTAAAAATTAAATGTTGGAAATTATGGTCCTGATTGACATTTTTGAAGTGATTTATTTCATTAGATCTTGAAGTATTGTTACTAAAACTCTCAAATGATTTTTACTGTTGCTGGCATTTGCACCCAAAGACCTCATACAATATGGAAGGATGACTTTGTGCATTATCACCCCCTCAAAGCAGTCACTCTTATTTTTTTAAACTTATGAATTGTAGGTGTTGTATTCTTTTTAAAGCTGCCATAAAAATTACCACAAACTGGATTGTTTAAGCAACAGAAATCTATTGTTTCACACAGTTCTAGAGGCAAGAAAGAAGCAGGGTTGGTTCCTTCTGAGGGTCGTAAGGGGAGGATCTGTTCCAGGCATCTCTCTCTTTGGCTTGTAGATGACCATCTTCTCTTTGTGTCTCTTCAAATGGCCAATTCCTCATGAATGTGCATGTCTCCAAATTTCCCCTTTCTATAAAGACACCTGTCATAATGGATTAGGGGCCCACCCTAATGACATCATTTGAACCTGAACCTCTTATTTCCAAAAAAGGTTGCATCCTGAGGTACTAGGAATTAAGATTTTAAAATGTGAATTTAGGGGAGAGGGACACAATTCAATTCGTTACAGGAATAAAATAATTATTTAAATTATTCTAGAAAATGTTATATAGGCATTCTTATCTTAACCCATGCAAATAGACAGTGTTATCTTCTTACCATAAAGAATTCTGACTTCATTGAATATTATGGGTATCTTCCTATGAGGCAATCTATTAAGTAAAAATATATCAAATAGTTCTTGTCTGCATCTTTAGAGATAATTCATTCCATTCTACTCCCTAGGCCATCAAATAAAAGAGAAAATGAATATACACACACACACGCTTATCTAATTTATGAAAAAGTATTCTTTGTATTATTTTTTGTTTAATATAAAAATGAAAGGAAACGTTACTAAATTTGGAAAACACAGTATTAAAAATCCATGTTATATGTGGATACGAGAAAAACATTTTGACTAAGGGTTTAAACATTGAAATAAAAAACTTCAATTAAAATGTTGTACTTATTGGTGATACTAAGGCTGCATATTTGAAGATAAAAATGATTTGTTAATGAATCATAATTCTTCTAAAAACCAAGGGTATTATGTATGATTAATCTTAAAATGCCATAATATAACATATGGTATAATACAAAACAATAGTCAATCCTATACTAGAGCACAACTTACCCATTCTTTTTATTTGCATGCAAAACATGCTTGAGGGCTTTAAATTCCTTGCTATTACACAATTGTTTATAACTCATCAATGTCTATAGCTAAATGATACTTACAGGGTTTTGTGTATGTGTATGGGAGGGAGAGACAGAAAAAGATAATATTGCATTGAGCAGAGTAAAAGCAGTGTTCTAGAAATAGTCAGTCTATTATACACATTTTAAAAATTGCCAAAGACTATTTTGTTGACTTTATATACTAGGACTGCTAATGCACGTTCCTAGATTTAGGCACCTAAGTTTCTAAATTAATTGACTCTTGAGGGCATTGCAAGGTTAATTAAAGCACTGTAAATGAGGCTCTGTGTCCTCGATCCTTTGTTCATCAACTCATCTGGGTCTTGATCATCTATATTAGTAAACAGAAAACTTATGAACAGGTGACTGGTCTCTCAAACATATATGCACATTATGATGTTTATATGTGAATTAAGTATTTAGCAGCATTCTTCATCTTAGAAAATCTTAATAAAATTTTACAGAATTCTGCTTATAAAGGCTACTGTTTAAGAGAAGGCTGCCGTACAAGGACTTCAGTAAATACCACCAGTAGAGTAAAATCCAGTTTTAGAAATGCATTGTTTAAAGTAAAACTTTTCACATTACATTTTAATATGAATAAATGCTTTGGTTTTGCTACTCAGGCTGTGATTTTCTTAAAAATGAGAGGCTATAAATAAATGCCTTTTAAAAATAATAGTTTTTATCTTGTGTCTTCTATATCTCTTATTACATTTAAGATGGCGTTGGAGGTGACGACTTTGTTTTACTCGTGTCAGTAAAGCCCACTGTCTTCTGGGGAAGCTGAGATGACTTCTCAAGCCCCTGCATAGTGAGAACAAAGGAATGAAAAGACTAGGAAGGCGGAAGAGAAGCCAACACTGAGTACAGTGCTTAGGGAACTTCTCTCCTCTGCAACAAGCTGAAAAAAAAATAGTCGATAAATAAGGGCTAATGACCATTATTTATTACAGCAATAAAACCTCCATGTTTAAGTAAGTAGTCCTTCCCTTGTGATAAGAAATTCTCTGTACTTACATCTACAATAGTATCACTATGCTGTATTGTCAACTTTCTTTTACACAGGATTGTGTGCTTTAGGGATGTGAGAAATAGTTATCCCCATTGCCTGTTTCAGACTTTAGAATGTACAAAGCATTTTTGAAGTGAATGCAGGCATTCTTGTACTTCAAGTACTACAAACATGGAAAATTCCTAGTTTGGTATAGATTCTCATGATGAACTATACATTAGAAGTGAAAGCAAATCTCTGTTTTCTTTTAAATTTACACTTTTGAAAATGGCATTTAAAATACTTACTGAGTCTTTGTTTTAAAATGAATTATCTGGAGAAAGTTAAGCTATGCTTTAAAAAATCAACTATCTGCATATTCAAAGTAAATAAGCCTCTTGGATTCATTCAACACAAACCAAGCCTTCTCTCTGAAGAATGAAAACAGGAGGAGTAAGTAGCAATCAAGGATTAGGAAGTATGACAGAGCAGTTAAGAGGCAACTATTAATATGTAAACAAATGTAACATTTGTTATGCTTAATCAGAACCTAGTTACTAACTAAGTCCTTTCACAGATAATTTTTTTAATCCTTAACAATGCTGTTGATTATTAATGGACCCCTCAAGCAGAAAGAATCCTTAGAAAATGCAATTTGTACTTGGATTATATTGGCTATTAGCAAATAATGAAGGGAAAAAATCTTGTTATTTGCCACAACCGCCCCTACTCCACGCACGCATAATACAACTAACAAAACTGGGCTGACATATTCTTAGATACATGAGAGCATTTTTTAAATAAAAAGGAACAAAATATATTTCTGAAGAAAAGTATTGTTTAAGTAAATGATAGCTCAATTTCAAGGAGGGAATATTGAATTCATTAATTTTCTGGAACATTTTGGACAGTCAGGTACGTGCCCAGCACTGTGTTAAGTAGCCACTAGTGTGTTCTTAAGACACAGTGCCTGGCCGCAAGACACTCACCGCCTAATAGAAAATGCAGAAGAGTAAAGAGGTGGTTCCAGTAAAGAAACCTAAGTGCTACAACAGAGGTAGTGATAAGGAATTACAAGACCACCCAACATTGTAAGGACTCAGAAAAGCCTTCTGAGGCCTCAGGGGTGCCCAGAGTTGACGAGGTGAGTGAAGGCAGATTATTCCAGGATGAGGATAAGCATGTATAAAACGCTTGAAAGTGAAAGTGCACGGTAGTTCCAGAGCACTGCATGATTTCCAGTACAGCTGTAGAGTGAAGAAACAGGGGCCTGGCCAGTGGTAAGGCAGAGAAGTGACAAAAATCCAGGTAACGGAAGTTCCTGTTAGCTTTATTTAGGAGTTTGGGCATTATCTTTGGGGACACAGAAAGATACTGAAAGACTTTAACATGCTGTGATCTTTTTGGTTTTAAAGATATCACTCTGCTTTCAGTTTGAAGAATGGATTATAAAGGGACAATGGCAAAAATGTCTCAAGAATTTGGTTCGTGTTGTAAGGTTTCTGCAGTGCACGTGGAGAAAGTGCAACTCGAAAAGACAGAAAAGAATATGAAGAATGTTCAAGTTTCTGTATCGGATACTTTGGTAAGTGTGTCTCATTTGTACCCATAGGATTTTAATTTATGGAGGTGACCAAGTGATGACAAGGAGAGGAAGGAAGACGTTCATTACTGACATTTCCCAAGACAGAGGGACTCTCTGTGTTAGGCAGAGCTGCGTGCAAAAACACCAGATTTTGGTTGGTGTAGAAGCAGAAGTTAAAGAGAAAGCCTTGGCTAGAGCTTTTGCTGTGGTTCTCTTGGAAAGGCAAGGCAGGACAGAGTAAACAGTTAAGACTGGCTGCTATGAGTAATTACAGCAGACTCTGAGCTTACAGGAATGCGCTCCAGTTGCCTGGTACTTGTCCCTGGAATAGGTCAGGGGACATACTGGCTCGGTGAGGGAGAGTTAAATAAGGAAGTGATTGGAGTGACCCAGGATTGGTTGGTTTGTATATGAAAGGTGTGCTCACAGGCAAGCTGTTATTATCTGTAAGAATCAGCTAGCCCTGGGAGGGGATGTCTTTCCCCTGGTCTCTAAGACACCCAAATGCTATAGCATTAAAAATACAGAAAAGAAAATATAGTTAATATAAATTGGTCCTATAATGAATCGATGTCAAATAGACAAATACAGAATCTAAGCAGACACAGAACAGATGATGGTACCCTTCACTGAACTCTCACAGGAATAAGACTATCTGTTCATAGCAGGGAGGGAGGGTAGAGTGTTTAAAGTGATGTTAGCGTGTTAACCTAGAGGTGTCCAGTCAGTAGATAATCAGATATATATACATGGGACTCAGAAGAGAAATATAGCCTTCAGAGGTGAATTTGGGATTTATCAGCAAGAGTCGTTAGAGAGTCATCAGGGAGTTGTCAATGAGAGTAGAAGGTAATGAACTGAAGAGATGTCAACCAGAGGGCATTCAGAAGGGGAGCTAGAGCAGAACCCTATAGATGGGTTAGAGTTAAATATAATCCCCACTGCAGTACAGACCTAGATAAGTCAAGAGGAATGTGAGCTCACTCTTGGGCTATATTAGACCCTTTATAATTTGAATAGTTAGATCTATGACAAGTCAAAGTATATGCTTACACAAAAGTCTAACAGCATCTTGTTGTTGTTTTGTTGTTTTTTTGTCTTGCTTTGTTTTTTAATAGGCACAAAAAGCCCCTTAATACATGAAGACTATAGACAATATTGACTTCAGGGAAACCATGTGAACACTTACCATGAAAAAAAGATATCTATATAGTTTTACAAAAATTGAAGGGAGTTGTAATAATAGGCACAAGAATATATGTGCCTGTCTCATTTTTATAAAACTCAGTTGACTTATGTTCTTGATAAACTAGAATGTTCTAAAGATATGCCCATGCTGAATTGCTAAAACTACATTTGTGAGACAGTATACATATATATACTGAATTTGGAATTTTTTAAAGACATATCCCTAAAAAAAATTTATCAGTTCTCTGGATTTTCTCTGATACACCTATAAATTAGTAGGATAATTTTTTGAATAAATGTGTGTATTTTTCTCTGCATGTATTTCTCCATCTAGGAGAAATAAATTCAACTGGTTTTATACTTAAACTGTGAGACTTTGGATTGAGTCAGTTTGATTTAGTTGTCCCCACAGAACCCTTATAGAGTCATTATGGTGCTTGACAAGAGCATGGAAATGAAAGAAGCCCAGTGTGGCTAGAGTGTGGAGGAAAAAAAAGGATGGTAGTCTTGATGAACAGATTCTGATAAATGAACAAATTAGATACATATTTAGGAGCTAGAAGTGATAAGGGTGTGTTAATGGATTTGATATAGGAGTTGAGAGAGAAAAATACTCAGGATAACTTTCAGTTTTCTGGTTTGAACACCTAAGTAGATGGAATGTACCAGTTTGGGAAAAGCTGGATCATACACAGCTTCAGTGACCTTGGCAAATCAGTTCCTACTTGTGACCTATTAAATGTGGATGCTTCCAAGAACCCAGGGAAGATGCAAAGTAGGCATTGGAATGTTTGTCTATAGTTCAAAAGGTCTATGTGTTATAATACTTAAGAGTTATTAGCATATAAATATATGCTATTGAAATTGATTGGAAGTCTGAGCCCACAAGAACAACTGGCCTAGGATGTACTCCTGAAAAAAATCTATATTGGAAGAGAATAGAATTATGCTGAAAAAGAAATTGAAAAATGTGTTAATGAGATAAAAATTTTTAGTGAGATTAGGCAAATATAATACCAGGAGGACAAGAGATAGAATATTTTCAAACAATACCTTTTTTCAACTGATTTAAACACTATAAAGAAGTTAAATAATATTAAAATTAAAAATACATATTTGCTTAACAGAATTGGAGGTCTGAATGAGTAGACTGAGGAAAAATGGTACGCGAGGTTAGAGTTGTTTGGGAAGTTGACTAGAAGAGAGTTATGGAGTCCATGGGCTCTAGAAAACTTTTGATAAGCTTGACAATTAGAAGAGAAGTAAAAAGTTGATACAATGAATATTCTGAAACCATATCAAAGAGCTCAGTGTAATTCAGACAAATGTTTTTATTGTTCTGGCTGTTTTGTTTGCTATTAAAATAGGAGATACTGGGCCAAGTTTGGCTGTTAATCCCAGTGATGCTAAAAAATTCTGAATGAATACTCAGAATACTGTAGAGATAAAGGGACAATGCTCCTAAGGTAAGAGGGGCTGCAGTTCATAATGCAGGTGCAAAGTCTGCCCTTGCTAGAAGGGAAAACATTTTTTGTTGTAACAGAAAGGAGGAAAAGATGGATGCGAATAGAAAACAGGTTTGCTTCTTTGTGAATAGTAAGGCTTGTATTAACTCAATACAGCATAAGGCAATTCTATCAGCTATTCTGCATTGTATCTGAGAAGGGAAGAAAAGGACCATTAGACGATAGTGTGGTATAGGAGACAGGAAATAGTCTGGAGACTGAAGGAGGGCTAGGGTTAGGGAAGGAGCTTAGGTAGTGAGTTGTAATTATATTACTGGGCAGTTTCAGCACCTAAAAAGGGAATGGCAATCGTGAATTTATGTCATGAGCTGACATACTCAGTTTATGATTTTTCTTTGTCAGTGTTTAATTACTGAGTGGACAAAATTTATTCATCCAAGGCCTGAGGTTTGTTACAAGAATATGTTGAAATGACACTGGAGCTGAACAGGTGAGCGTATTTATAAGAAATATTTTAATGTTGATGCATAACTCTTAGCTACAAAGTTAGAAGTAAAAAGGCTGGTGAGTGCAGAGAAGTTGAGACTATCAATGGATTGGAGCTTTTCATGAGATTAAAGGATGGTTACATAACAAAGTACAGTGAAGGACTTACACGGTTTTGGTCGAGAGCATTGGACATTTAAAGATTTGATTTCGATTGTGGTATAATTTTCGATGATGAAAATATTAAGAGGTACAGGTATTTAATATGAATGGTTAGCTGAGACAGATACAGAAATGAGAACACTAAAAAAAACCTGAGAATCAAGGTGTGGGGACAGATCATGCACTTATATATAGAAGTCACCCAAAGGTGATAAGACACTGATGTTACAATGAAGAAAGTGAGCAAAAAGAGGAGTTAAAGCTTTTGGTGAATAACATCCAGCTCACAAAGTCAGTGTATCATCACAAAAACACAGACAGCTTATATAGCACAGGAGTTACATTCCAATACCAATTTCCTGACAAAAGCTGGATGTCCTATAATTTCATTCAGTTCTGACAGCAACTACCCGAATTAGCATTAGATCCCACAAGTTAAAGGCAAAGTTCTTAAATTCTGACACTACGCAGAGTTACTTGTCAAATCCTACAACATGAGACTCCCAGTGTCTCCCAACAAGACTTCCCTTATTTCAGACACCAGCCACAAGTGGGGCTCTCAAGGCTACCCACATCTTTGCCTGACTTAGTTACAAATTCAGGAGTTTGCATGACCCCTGTTCAGGTTCAATAATATGTCAGAATGATCCACAGAACTCACTTAAAGTTAAGTACAGCCAAAAGAAAGAGACCAATACGTCAAGGTCTTGAGAGGGAGGGAGACAGGAGCTACTTTCCTTGTGAAGTCAGGGTGAGCCACCTTTGTAGTATGTAAATATGTTCACCAGCCAGAAAGCTCACCAGTTCTTGTGGTTCTGAGTTCTCTTGAGGTTTCATTACCTAGTCGCGGTTGATTAAATCATTGGCTAAGCGACTGAATTCAAGCTCCCTTCCCTGGAGACCTGGAGGGGTGGTGCGGAAAGGTTCAATCCTCTAATCATGTGCTTAGTCCATACAGAGACCATCCCCTATCCTAAAGCTGGCCGGGGCTCCCTTAGGAGTCACCACCTAAGGGTAACAAAGGTTAGACTTATCAGTCAGGAAATTCAGAATTTTTGAAGCTCTGTGCTAGCTGTTTGTTTTTGTTTGTATCCTCAGGAATAAAAACAAAAGGCAGGGCTTTGGGGGATGTTTTTTGTTTGTTTTTCCCCAAATGTAAGTCAGTTATAAGATGAATTCTTTGGGGACAGATAGGCTTTCTTTAGTACAGTTCAGAAATGAAATACTATTACATTTACTCAGCACTCATACCATTCTTTTGATATGAACTAAGTAACAATAATGAGTAGATTTGTTCCTTTGAATAAGAAAGGAGATCAGATTTACTGAACAGTAACTGGGGGAATTTGTAGGTGTTGGCTCACAGAATCTTCAGTGCAAATTTATGAATAGAAATTGAGATCTGAAGATGTAAAATCAATACTAAGTCATCATGAATTGAGTTTATTTCTGACCCAGAGTCCATATTTTTCATTAGTTCCCTAAACTGAAGCACAGTAGAATCATTAATGGGATTTTCTTTTTTTGAACAAAATTTCTCTAGGAGAAATTCCCATGTATTTTTCTCACGTTCCACAGTGGCTCCATCTGCAACTCTTACTCACTCGCCTCTGTAATGCACAGCACTGGTCCTTACGCTGAGCAGACATTCTGGGGTAAGTGTCCAATTCCCATTTCTGCTTCCTGCACATATCTTTAGATTCAGTTTCATAATACTGGGTATCCGTATGGTAAAATAGACCCAGGTTCGGGAATAGTAACTCAGTGTGTATATAGTTTGTCAGAATCTCAAGCCAGAAAACTTGATTTTAGTATAAAAGAATAGTGTTCATTTGTATTGTTAAAACTTGTCGTTACATGTTCCTCCATCATTTGTACCAGCATTAGAGCACTTAGAACAGTTTTGTCTTTTGATCGTTCAGTTCAGGTTAATGGGAATAAATAAGAGGTGTCTGAACTATAGAATTTGACTTTTACACATATTCATTCTTTTTATGTTCCTTAGTCATGAAGGGTTTCTAAAATTTTCCCTGACAATTGTTTTTCACGTTGTCCAGTAGTATAAATTTTGGTTATCTTCTAGTAAAGAAAATTCCCCTCAGTATTTCCTCCTGAGTGACTGGCATCACCCTAAAATTGCCACTGGGAACTTTCCTGTAGTGATTGGTTCATGGATATTGCCAATGGTTTATATGTTTGCAAAAATGAACAATGACCGATGATGCCAAATTCATGTAGAGTTAGTACTTGCAATCGTTCAGCTATATGCTCCACTTTAAGTCATATAACCCACATAACATCTCACAGGAAATCACTGCAGGATGAAAATAAAATATAACTAGACAGTGGCTTTGCAAAGGAAGGCTTCCTTTATAGACTTGGGAACCACTCTAGGCCACGTAAATCCAATGCTATGGTTCTCTCTTCCCTTATGGCATGACATAATTCTTATTCCTGTCTCTTACCCTCCCCCACGTTCCACTATCAGCCTCCTAATGTAAGTTCACAAAATGATGACAGGATTTGTACTTTTCTCAGCCTCTTGGCTTATCAGATGATTCTTGATGAGAAGTTATACCAGCTGAAGGCTTGCTTTGAATGTTTTTCTATTTCTGTGATCCCTTGAGAGTTTTGCTGTCATATTTGTCCTAGGCCAGTAGGCACCTTACTACATAATGGCTGATTCTGAAATTATGACAAGAACAATGCAAAGTTGCAGTGCACTCTTTAACAAATAACTTATTTAGTTGGCATCTCACTGCTGAAATTACTCCAATAATTATATAACATTCTACAGTTTGGGATAGAATTTTGATCATAATGAAGAACCAGTGCTCCTAGGAGTTTATAGTTATGGTTGTAATGCAAAATTTTAAAAACTGAACCTGCATTTGTTTTTTCTAGAAACGTTTTTCTATAGATTTAATCTTTTAAGTTTCTCAGTATTAAACATGATATCCACAGATGTAACAACTACAACACGAAATACTGTAATTCCTAAATATCGCTTAAATGAGCCATTGAAACCATTTCTCAGCAACAACTGACATGAAACCGCCATGTATATAATACCCTAAACATACATAAAGTGAATAGTAATCCCAGCTATTCCTTTGTCCAGGATGGCATCCACTACTGAGATAATCTGTTTACCATGAAACATCTAGAAACGTTAGCATTTATTTCCATATTTAAAATTAATATAATCATTATCACCAATAATTAGCAGCCATTTATTGGTCATACTTGTGCAATATCTAGCAAACTGCTATAGAAAACCCTTCTTACAGCACTATTTTATAAGGAGAAGTTGAAGAAAGGTGGTAGTAATATAGATATGTATTTTTTTGCAGGTATGAATCTAGCAGTTTTTCTAAGACTCTATTGCAGCTATGACAGGCAACATATTCCTGGAACCAACAGTTTCAACAGCCTCCTAATCTACAAATTATGGAAAAGGAGGTATAATATTAGAGATAATATTTAGGATGGTAGCTTTTTGATTCTCCAGCTTCCTAATTGCTGTAAGTTTTGTTCTAAGTGTGTCATTCTGGGGACCTATCATAGAGTCTTTATCTCCAACCACTTAACTTTTTTGTAATAGTTGAATTCTATGTATTAAATTGATACTTACACTATTATAGTAGTATCTGTTAACAACTGAGTAATTCAGAAGAGAGTAAAAATTATTTCTAAGCTCTAAAATAGTATATCATCATTAGTGTTGCATTTTCTTGTCCATTTCTATTACATGTATCATTCTAAATAATTTTTGACTATACTAGAGAAAGTGTTTACCATATTGTAATTTTGGCAAATCATATATATTTTAAGTATTTCCCTATGCTACATAAATTAAAAAAAAAAAAGTCATGTCATAAATTTTTTTTTTTTTCAGTATAATGGCCATTTATCAATCTTTGGGTAATTGCAACCCAATACTCTCCCTATTTTTTGTAAATTCCTACCTGTGTGAGTTTCATAGACAATCAGGAACCTCCCTCAACTATAAATTCAAAGTACCAGATACTTCTCCATTATCCCTGATGACCCAATCCTTACTGCATGATTTAGGCTCTGCCAAAACATATAAGCCTTGAGAGAGTGAGAGAAAGATGTGAGGAAAGTTGAAAAATTACTTACCACTCAGAAAGTAGTGTCACATTCCTGTTGATATTAGAACCAGCTGGGTCATTCTAAACAGAACGTTCCTATAATACCACTGTCACTTAGTTTTCTTTTCTTTTCTTTTTTTTTCACTTAGTTTTGTTGATGCATGCCTACTTTTTTGCAGTCTGGCTCATTGTGTTTTCCTTCCATTCTCTGTGGTACCAGAGATACCTTTCCAATGAACTTAAGTTAGCCAGGATCTGTTTGTGGTGTTTGCAACTTAAATTAGTAACCAGTGCATCTGGAATGAAGAAAACATTTTTGAGAGGAAAGCAAGGATTCAGGAGGAAATGGTGAACCAGGAAAAAACACGGAGCAAACCTAAATAATAATTAACTGGAAACTAGCAGATGATCTCCTGTACAATCAAAGCTGCAAGAAAGATTTCCACATAACCAGGTAGGACGGGAAAATAAAAAAGGCATTGAGTAGGGACCTTCACCTCTGGGAGGGATCTGTAAGGAAAAGAAGGTTGACACAGGCATCCCAGCCCTGGTGTTCTGCATGGAGGACACAAGTAACCTTTCCTGCCAGGAAATCTGCTGAGACATATAGAAGGGCTGGAGAAGCCCAGACTCTACTCACAAGGAGAGTGCATATGCTGGCTTGCTGACAGAAAGGACAAAGAGACCCTTGTACTAGTAGCTACCACTTTGCCATCCCCCCAGTCTGAGGGGGTGAACACCGCAGCTCTGCTCATTCCACACCATAGACTGGTGAGAGATCAGGGTAAAGATTTAGTCTTAACTATGAAGAACCAGACTTGGGTGCCTGCAGTGTGATCCAGGTGGAGCCAGCACATGCGCCAGGGTGCACAACAGAACATATAGCAACTAAGCACTGAATCCCAGCAGGCCCTAGGCAGGAGCATGTAGTGGTTCCCTGTCCCAGGAGGAATACCCGCGGTTCTGCCCACTCCACACCACAGCTTCATGCCAGATCTGGGGCAGATGAATATGGGAGAATTTGGCGAAGAGAGGCAGCATAGCCACCTGAACCCCTACAGCCACAATGCCCTGCCTCAGCCTCTTCACACCAGAGCCCTGCACTAGATCTGGGATGAACACACAAAGAAAGGGTTATGACCCTGGTCTGCTTCTGAGCAGAACCAGTGGACACCTACATCGGTGATGCGAGTTTCACTATGACCATGTGGACCTCCCTTGCTTCAGCAGTCACTTCCTTGGGGCCAGGGAACTCAATGTAATCTGATCAAGCCAGACCCTCAGGGCTTCTATTCCAAGCAACTGGAGAGCAGACCCCACCCAGGACAGGGCAGTGACACCCAAGAAGCTAAAAGGAAGCCCCACCTCACATCCAGCACAGGATCTAGCCACTACAACACCATCACCCTCCCCATCAAAGGGATAATAGCCAGTACAATCTAACAAAAGACATATCTAGCACCTATAACAAAACCAGCCCTTGCACCAAAAATATTAGATATGTACAGTCTACAAAGGGAGGTGCCCACCTAAAAATGCCCCTTCAAGACCACAGTAGATAACTGTTTCTCCTAAATTCAGAGACAGAGAAATAAATGAAACAGCAGGGGAACTACCCCCAGTTAAAAGAACAAGAGACCTCAACAGTCTACAAGACCCTAAATTAAAAAAATTTCTAAAGGAATTAAGAAAGATTGTCTATAGAAATGCAGATCCTGGTAACAAGGACCTAGAAACTATAAAGATGAGCAAATCACAATTAGGCAATTCAGTTGCCAAGATAAAAACCAATCTAGAAACAATGAATATGAATACATGATCTGGAATACAGAACAATGGAAATCATTCAATCAGAAGGGCACAGGAGGTCAATTTTTTTTAAATGAAAGGAACATATGAGCTCTATGAGATAATATATAGCATGCCAACCTACACATAATAGGGTTTCCAGAAGGAGAAGAGAGAAAGAAGGGGATTAAAAATATATTTGAAGATACTATGGCTGAAAACTTCCCAAACCTAAAGAAGGAAAGAGATATCCAGGTACAGGAAGCACAGGAGGTCTGAAACAAGATGAACCAAACAGACCCACATTGAGACATATCATAATTAAAGTGGCAAAAATGAAAGATAAAGAAAGGATTCTAAAGGCAGCAAGAGAAACAAGAGTCAGTTACAAGGGAATCCCCATAAAGCTATCAGCTGATTTCTCTGCAGAAACTGCAGGCTAAAAGGAAATGGAATGATATATTCAAAGTTCTGAAAGGGAAAAATCTGCTACTAGGATACACTACCCAGCAAAATAACTGAGAATAAGAGAAAGAATTAATCAGACAAGCAAAAACTAGTTCAGCCACAGTAAAACTTCCTAAAAGAAATATTGAAGAGTCTTCTGTAAATAGAAAAGAAGCAAGACTAAAGGAAAGGGAAAATCACAACAGGAGAGGCAAATATATAAAGGGATTGAAGATCATTTAAATAAATCTGCATGTAGGTTAAAAACAATAAAAAACTGTAAAAGCAATTATAACTACAATTAACAGTAAAAGGGTAAGCATAAAGGTGTAAAATAGGACATCAAAATCATAAAATGGGGAGGGATGTATAAAATGTAGATCTTTTATTAGAATATGTTTGAACTTGAATGACTATCAGTTTAAAGCAGTAAATATAGTTATGGGTCAAAATACTTGTAAACCAGGGTAACCACAAATCAAAAATACACACTAGCTTCCAAAAACCAAATGGAAAGGAACTCAAGCATACTACAAAAAAATCATCAAACCACAAAAGGAAAATAAAAAGAAATTAACAAAGAAGAACTACAAAAACAACTGGAAAACAAGGATTAAAAGAGACTAAGTACATACCTACCAATAATTACTTTAAACATCAATCTATTAAATGCTCTGGTCAAAAGACAAAGTGGCAGACTGGATTTAAAAAATAACATACAACATGCTGTCTACAAAAGACTCACTTAAGGGTGAAAAACACACACAGACTGAAAATTAGGGGATGGAAAAAGGTATTTCATGCAAATGGAAATGACAAGAAAGCAGGGTAGGAATATTCATATCAGACAAAACAGACTTTAAAACAAAGTTCATTAAAAAGACAAAGAAGAACCTTATATAAAGATAAAGAGATCAATACAAGAAGAGGGTACTATACTTGTTATCATATTTGCACCCGGTATATAAGAGCATGTGAATATATAAAACAAATACTAATAGACAAAGGGAGAAATTGATGGGAATACAACAATAGGAGACACTCCACTGACATCAATGGACAGATCATCCAAAAAGAAAATAAGGCAACAGAGGTCCTAAATGACACAATAGACCTGCTGGATTTAATTGATAACTACATGACACTACATCAAAAAAAAAAAAAAATAGTATACACATTCTCTTCAAGGGTATAGAATGCACTCTAGGATAGACCAAACTGTAGGACACAAAACAAGCCTCAACAAATTTTAAGATGATAGAAATTATTTCAAGCATCTCTTCAGGCAACTACGGTATGAAAGAAGCAATCAACCACAGGTAGGAAAATAGGGAAGGAACACATGAAGACTAAACAACATGCTACTCAAAAACCAATGGTCAATGAAGAAATCAGAGATGAAATCAGAAAATACCTTGAGAGAACTGAAAATGAAAAGACAAACTTTCAAAAATCTATGGGATGCAGCAGTTCTAAGAGGGAAGTTCGTGATGATACAGACCTTCTTTAAGGAACAGGAAAAATCTCAAACAGCTTAGTATGCAACCTGAAAGAATTAGAAAAAGAACAAACAAAACCTAAAGTCAGCAAAAGGAATGAGTTAATAAAGATTAGAGAAGAAATGAATAGAGATAAAAAATTAATAATAGAATAAATCAATAAAACCATGATCTGGCTTTTGAAAAAAAAAATTAACAAAATCATAACACCTCAAGCCAGACTTACCAAGAAGAAAAGAGGACCAAAATAAATAAAGAAATGAAAGAGGAAAAGTAATAACTGATACCACAGTAATAACAACAACAACAAAAAATACTAGGAAATTACATGCCAACAACAAGAGTAATATATAGAAATGTGTTGCATTTCAGTACACTAATAATGAAATATCAAAGAGAAATTTTTAAATCCCATTTAAAATTGTATCAAAAATACCTAGCAATAAACTTAACCAAGGAGGTGAAAGACCTATATGGTGGAAACTATTAAACATTGATAAAGGAAACTGAAGGTGATTCAAAGAAATGAAAGCTATCCCTTGGATTGGAAGAATTAATATTGTTAAAATGGCCATACTCCCCAAAGCAATCTATAAGTTTAATGCAATCCCTATCAAATACCCATGACATTTTTCACAGAAGTAGAACAAATAATCTGCAAATTTATATGGAACCATAGAAGGCCCAGAATTTCCAAAGCAATCCTGAGGAAAGAGAACAAAGCTATAGGCATAACCCTATGAGACTTCAGTCTATACCACAAAGCTACAATAATCAATACAGTGTGGTATTGGCACAAAAACAAACACATTGATTAATAAAACAGAATAGAGAGCCCAGAAGTATTCCCACACACTGAGTCAATTAATATATGACAAAGGAGGCATGAATGTTCAACGATGAAAAGATAGTCTCTTCAACAAGTGATGTTGGGAAAGCTGGACACTACATGTAAATCAATGAAATTAAAACACTCCCTCATACTATATAAAAAAAAAACAACTCAAAATGGTTTAAAGACTTAAATATAATACATGACCCCATAAAACTCTTAGAAGACAGCATAGCATAACATTCTTGGACATAAATCATAGCAACATTTTCTTAGATTAGTCTCTCAAAGCAAAAGAAATAAAAGCAAAACTAAACAAATGTGACCTTATCAAACTTAGAATTTTTTGCACAGCAAAGGAAAGCATAAAAAAATGAAAAGACAACCTATGGAAAAAGAAGTTTGCAAATAGTATGATCAACAAAGGATTAATAGGTAAAATATACAAACAGCCTATACAACTCAATACAGAAAAAAAATGTAATCAAAAAATGGGCAGAAGACCTAAACAGACATTTTTGCAAAGACATAGAAATGGCCAACAGGCACATGAATAAATGTTCAACACTGCTAATCATTTAGAGAATTGTAAATCAAAACCACAATGAGGTATCACCTCACACCAGTCAGAATGGCTATCATCAAAAAGTCTGTAATAATTAATGCTGGAGAGGTTGGGGAGAACATGGGACCAGCTTATACTTTTAGTGCAAATGTAAACTGGTACAGATACTTTCGAAAACACTGTGGAGCTTCCTTAAAAATCTAAAAATAGAGCTATCATATGATTCAGCAATCCTACTCATGGATATATATATGGAAAAGAGAAGAACTAATTCAAAAACAAATATGCACCTTAATGTTCATAGCAACACTGTTTACAACAGCCAAGACACAGAAGCAACCCCAGTGCCTATTACCAGATGACTGGCTTAAGAAGATGTTGCGCGCGCGCGCACACACACACACACACACACACACACACACACACACACACACAGGAATATTACTTGGCCATCAAAAAGAATGAAATAATGCCATGTGCAACAACATGGATGGAACTGGAATATATTATACTTAGTGAAGTAAGTCAGACAGAGAAGACTTATGTTATATGTTATCAGTTATATGTGGGATCTAGAAATAATACAAATAAATCTGTATACAAATCAAAAACACACTCATGGAAATAGAAAACAAATTTATGGTTAACAAAGGCAAGAGGGAGTGGAGGAGGGATAAATTACGTGTATGGGATTAACAGATACAAACTACTGACATAAAACAGATAAGCAACAAGGATTTACTGTATAGGACAGACAATTATATTCAATATCTTTAAACAAGCTACAATGGAAAATAATCAGGAAAAAATATATAAGTAAAACTGAATCACTTTACTTAGACCTGAAACATACACAATATTATAAATGAAGTATACTTCAATTAAAAAAAAATCTCTAAGTAGCAATAGAGAGGAACTTCCTCAACTTTATAAAAGCCCTACTGCTAGCATTATGAATTAATTTTGAGAAAGTAGTTTTCCTGCTAAGGTATGAATATCCCTCTCACCATTCCTTTCAACACTGTACTGGAAGTCCTAGCTAATACAATAAGAAAAGGAAATAAATATTAAACAGATTGGGAAGGAAGAAATACAACTGAATTTATTCACAAATAACGTAATTATTCATGTACAAACTCTCAGTTAAAAAATGGAACTATAATAAGTTATATTAAGATTACAATATACAAGGCTAATAAGTGAGTCAATTGCTTTTATATATACCAGCAATGTATAATTAAAAGTTTGAAATTAAAAACATAATACCATTTACAAAAAGTAATACTTAGTTGTGAATCTAAAATATGTATAGGATTTATATGTAGAAAACTACAAAATTATGATTAAGGAAATCAAACAAGATACAAAGAGAAGGATATTATGATTCATGGATTGGAAGACAGTATCATTAGATGTCAATTCTACCCAACTTGATCTACAGATTCAATGCAATTCAAATAAAAATTCTGGCAAGTTATTTTGTAGATATCAATAAATTGATACTAAGGTTTATATAGAAAGGTAAGTGATTCAAAATAGCTAACACAATACCAAAAAAGTTGGACTGATGCAACCCAACCTCAAAGCTGCAGTAAGAAAGACAGCATATATTGGAAACAGAATAGACACATAGATCAGTAGAACAGAATAGAAAGCCCAGAAATAGATTCACACAAATATAATCAACTGATCTTTGACAAAGTAGCAAAGGCAATTCAATTTAGAAAGGATAGCATTTTCAACAAATCATGCTGGAACAACTGGACATCCATATGAAGGGGAAAAAAAGAGAATTTAAACACAGACCTCACAATTTGACAAAATTACCTCTAAATGGATCATATGTAAAATAGAAAATTATAAAACATCTAGAAGATAACATGGGAGAAAATCTAGGTGAATTTATGTTTGGCAATGAGTTTTTCTGATACACCAAAAGCATGATCTATTAAAGAAAGAACTAAGTTGGAATTTATTAAGATTAAAGACCTCAGCTCTGTGAAAGACACAAAAGAGTGAAAATATGAGTCTTTGCAAAATGCAAATCTGATAAGTGACTTATATCCCAAATATGCAAAGAACACTTAAAACTCAGTAATAACATAAGAAAGATCCCAGTTTGAAAATGGGCAAAAGATCTGAACAGACACTTCACAAAGAAGATATACAGATGGAAAATAAGCTTATTAAAAGATGTTCAACATCATATCTCATAAGGGAATTCTCTGTAGTAGTTTATAATTGCAAAAGACCAGAAGCATGACTGTACATGAATTGAGTATTGGATGATTTCGTACATCTATGCAAAGAAATTCTAGTTAGCTCTTGAAAAGAAGACGGCATCAGAGTACTAAAGGAAAGAACTACCAACCAGGAATACTCTACTGTAAAAGTTGTCCTTTACAGCTAAAGGAGAGAGAAAGTTTTCCAGACAATCAAAAGCTAATGGAGTTTATCACCAATAGACTGGCCTTAGAATAAATGTTAAAAAGACTTCTTTAAGCTGAAACAAAAGGGTGTTAATTAGTAGCAGGAAAACATATGAAAGTGTAAATCTCACTTGTAAAGGTAAATATTTAGTAAAAATCAGAATATCAGAATAATTTAATGTTGTAAAGATGGTAGGTTAATCACTGACAAAGCTTGTATGAAAGTTAAAAGAAGTCAAAATATGATTACCATAATTTGTTTATAAATACACAAGATAAACATGTCAATTGTGACATCAAAAATATAAAATGTTGGCTGGAGATGTAGAGCTTTATAAAAATGCATCCAAATGTAAGTAAACAACTTAAAATAAACTGTTATAAAAATAAGGCCACTTGCATGTGGAATGATCATCAAAGTATTAAGTAGGAAAATAATAGCAAGATGTTACTTGGGTAAAATAAACAAAGGGATATGTATGTGTAAGAACCTGTATAATTATAGGTTATCTTTATAAGAATACTTACCCACCCTTCTCACCCCACCCCACCCCACACACCAGGTAAAATTGATTCCTCTGGGAGGCAAACATTGAATTTGATATTTTTGAACTCTTCTAATATGTACATGTATTGAATTTTCAAAAATAAAGTTTAAATTTTTTTTTCTGACTATAGTGCTATGAGACTAGAAACTACAAGGAAAAACAAAACAGTAAAAAAAAAACACATGGAGGCTAAATAATATGCTACTAAACAACCAACTTGTTACTGAAGAAATTAAAGAAGAAATTTAAAAATATGAGGAGACGAGTAAAACTGAAAACAATAATCAGAAATCTATGGAATGTGGCAAAAGCGATTCTTAAAGGGAAGTCTATAGTGATACAAACTTATCTCAGAAAACAAGAAAATTATCAAGTAAACAATCTAAACTTACACCTAAAAGAACTAAAATAAAGAACAAACAACACCCAATGTTTGTAGAAGGAAAGAAATCATAAAGATCAGAACAGAAACAAATGAAATAGAAACTAAAAAAGAAAAGAAAAGATCAATGAAATTAAGAGTTGGTTGCTTGAAAAGATAAACAAAATTGATAAACCTTTAGTGAGCCCCATAAAGATAAGAAGAGAGAGGGCTCAAATAAATCAAATCAGAAATGAGGGGGAGAGTATACTTCAAGTGGTAGAGCACATGCTTAGTATGCGTGAGGTCCTGGGTTCAATCTCTGGTACCTTCCTCTAAAAATAAATAAACAAATAGACCTAATTACCTCCCCCCACAAAAAATAAACTGAAAAATTAAAAAGAAAAAGAAATGAAACTGGAGAAGCTACAACCAACACAATAAAAATATAAAGGATCATAAGAGATTACTACAAATCACTATATGCCACTAAAATGGACACCTAGGAGAAATGAATAAACTCCTAGAAATGTACAATCTCCCAAGACTGAACCAGTAAGAAACAGAAACTATGAATAGTCCAATTGCCAGTAATAAAATTAAATCAGTAATTAAAGAAAAAAAAAAAAAAACACCTCCCCACAAACAAAAGCTCTGGAATAGATGGCTTCACAGGTGAATTCTACCAATTAGAAAGAGGTAACACATATCCTTCTCAAAGTATCCCAAAAAATTGCAAAGGAAGGAACACTTCTGAACCCATTCTATGAGGCCACCATCACCATGATACCAAAAAGAAATAAGGATATCACAAAATAAAGATTACAGGCCAATATCACTGATGAACATAGATGCAAAAATCCTCAACAAAATATTAGCAAACCGAATCCAACAATGCATTAAAAGAATCACTTGCACTGTGAGCAAGTGGGATTTTTCAAAGGAATGCAAGTAGGTTTCAATATCAGAAGATCAATCAATGAATCAATGTGATAAATCACATTAACAAATTGAAGAATAAAAACCACATGATCATCTCAATAGATGCAGAAAAGCTTTTGACAAAACTCAACATCCATTTATAGTAAAAAAACAAACCTCTCCAGAAAGTGCGTATAGAAGGAACATACCTCAACATAATGAAACCATATATGACAAGCCCACAGTTAGCATCATACTCAGTGCTGTAAAGCTGCAATCATTTCCTCTAAGATCAGGAACATGACAAGAATGCCCTCTCTTGCCACTTTTATTCAACATAGTATTGGAAGTCCTAGCAACAGCAATCAGACAAGAAAAAGAAGCAAAAGGAATCCAAACTGGAAAGGAAGAAGTAAAACTCATTCCTTGCAGATGACATGATACTGTATGTAGAAAATCCTAAAGAAGCCACCAAAAGACTACTAGAGGTCATCAATGAATTCAGTAAAGTGTCAGGATACATAATTAATATACAGAAATCTGTTGCATTTTATATGCTAATAATGAAATATCAGAAAAAGAAATACAATCACATCCAAAAGAATAAAATACCTAGGAATAAACCTACCTAAGGAGATAAAAGACCTATACTCAGAAAATTGTGACACTGATGAAAGAAGTTGAAGATGACACAAACAGATGAATAGATAGACCATATTCATGGATGGGAAGAATTAATATTATTAAAATGACCATACTACCCATGTCAATCTCCATCAAAATAACAATGGCATTTTTCATAGAACTAGAACAAATAATTTAAAAATTTGTATGCAAACAAACCAAAAAAAAAAAAAAAAAAAACCACCCCAAATAGCCAAAACAATCTTGAGAAAGGGAAAGAGAGCTGGAAGTATCACATTCTTTGACTTCAGGTTATACTGCAAAGGTATAGTAATCTAATCAGTACTGTGCTAGCATGCACGCGTACACACACACACACACACACACACACACACACGACATATAGTTCAATGGAACAGAATAGGGAGCCCAGAAATAAAATGATACACTTATGGTCAATTAATCTATGACAAAGGAGGCAAGAATATACTACAGAGATACAGAGTCTTCAATGAGTGGTGGTAGCAAAACTGGACAGCTACAGGTACAAATGAAATTAGAATGCTTTCTCACACCATATACAAAAATAAACTCAAAATGGATTAGAGACCCAAATGTAAGATCGGAAACCATAAAACTCCTAGAAGAAAACAAAGACAGAATATGCTTTGATATAAATCATAGCAATATTTTTTATATCTGTATCCTAAGGCAAATGAAACAAAACCAAAAATAAACAAATGGGACCTAAATAAACTTAAAAGCTTTTGAAACTGTCAACAAAACAAAAATTCAACCTACTGAATGGGAGAAAATATTTACAAATGATATAACTAAAAAGTGGTTAATATCCAAATTATATAAATGACTCATACAAATCAATATTTAAAAACCTGATTAAAAAAATAGGCAGAGCTGAAAAGATATTTTTCCAAAGACATATAGTTGGTTAACAAGCACATGAAAAGATGCTCAATAATCATCAGAGAAATGCTAATCAAAACCACAGTGAGATATCACCTCACATCTGTCAGAATGGTTATCATCAAGAAATCATAAATAACAAATGTTGGCAAGGATGTGGAGAAAAGGGAACCTTGTACACTGCTGGTGGGAATGTAAGTTGGTACAGCCAGTGTGGAAAACAGTATGGAGTTTCTTCAAAAACTAAAAATAGAATTACCATATGATCCAGGAATTCTACTCCTGGGTATATATCCAAAAAAAACAAAAACAATAATTTGAAAAGATACATGCATCTCAGTGTTAACAGCAGTGTTATTTACAATAGTGAAGATATGTAAGCAATCCAGCATCCACATCAACGATGAATGGATAGAGAAGAAGTGGTGTATATATATACATCACATAAAATGACATACTACTCAGCCATAAAAATGAATGAAATTTTGCCACTTACAATAACATGGATGGACCTGGAGAGTATCATGCTAAGTGAAATAAGTCAGAAAGAGAAAGACAAATACTGTACAGCATCACTTATATGTGGAATCTAAAATATAAACTAGTAAATATAACACAAAAGAAACAGACTCAAACAAAGTAGTGGTTACTAGTTGGGAGAGGCAGGATATGGGTGAGGGATTAAGCATTGCAGGTTACCATGTATAAAATAAATAAGGTAGAAGGCTACATCGTACAGCACAGGGAATATAGCCAATATTTTATAGTAACTATAAATGGAGTAAAACCTTTAAAAACCATGTTTTTAAACCACTATGTTGCTTACCTGAAATTTATGTAATATTGTAAATCACCTATATCTCAATTAAAACAAAAAGGAAAAAAGGGAGGGAGTATAGATAAAAGAGAAGTATCCCTCGACTACTTATTTCCAAGAGGGTCCTAGCAATCTCTGGAGCCGAAAGGAATTTCTGCCAATTGTTCATGACATGTCGTGTTTTGTGTGTGTGTGTGTGTGTGTGTGTGTGTGTGTGTGTGTGTGTGTGTGTGTGTGTGTGTGTGTGTGTGTGTGCGCGCGCGCACGTGCGTGCATGCAGTACAGGGGAATGGACTCTAGGGATTGGTAGCTTTTTCTTATTACTCGTCTCTGTATAGCAGATGTCAGCAGTTTAAGGTCTGCCCACAAGTGAATACCTTTTCCACGCCTCATCTGAATGACAGCCACCTGGAAGGATACTTTGCACACCTTCCTATTCAAATCTAGCTCTTCTTTTCTGTGGAATTCAGAGTACCTCTGCCACCAACCCAGGTGTCACTCCTACTGTTGCAAACAAGACACTGCCCAGTTTTGGTTTCGCCCCTCACGAAATACCAGTTTGGATAACAATCTTCTGATTATTTCTAAGAACTCCAGTTACATGTGTCTTCTCTCAGTGTCTTCATACTCTTCAGTTTAATGTTCGGTAACTTTGGCAGCCCTTCCACATGCATAGTGCTTTGGGATTACAAATCTCTCAGTTTTAGAGAAGTTAATTTGCAAATCTGTTATTCACTGTTTCTATTGTTTTGGTATAATTTTAACAACCTAAAATTTCTGGCAAAATAGGCTTGACCTCTCAACAGTGAATATATCTGAGAAAGAAAAGAAACTGTTCCCTGGTTCATGATAAAAAATATTTGCTTTTCTTCATCTTTTCTGAACATGTCTGCCCTTTCTTTCTATTACCTCTCTAGGATGAAAAAATACTAACTTGAGTTGACCTTAACAACATCTTATAAAAGTGTACAGTTTACTTAAGTTCTCTTTTATCTGACCTTTACTAACCTTGGTAAAGATAGGGGTTTTTTTTGTCCACTTTGTAGATTTTTTTCCTTAATACTAGGATGGCCTTGTCATTCTCTATATAGTTTCTCAAGAGTAACATTATTAATAATCTGCTGAGTTCACTTTTTAAAATGGATTTCTTGCCATAGATTAGTCTATTTTCATTGTAACTTACAGAGACTTTGAGGGGAATGATTTAAGCTCCATGACACAACAGGTATTGCATTTCTTGACAGTTATTTCATGCCTCGGGTTGTATGAGGCACAGAGCTCAAGGACATTTTCTTTTCCACGTAACAAGTGCTAACTTTTATAAAATGTATCTGACTACAGAGTATCTTCCTTTTAATAGGAAGAGATTTAAATAAGGATGAGGCATGCATTTTCTCCTAGGTGAAGAAGAAATCATGACCTCCCAGCCGTCCGATAACATGAGAACTAAGGCTTTTATGTCTTAGTATGTAATAAGCCATTAAATGTATAGATTTGCTTTTTGCTTTTTAGCTAAATACTCTTAAAATACACCCTCCATTTCGATGCTTACAAATGCTAGATGCATTTCCTTAAGTTAGCTTCTTAAATCTACTTATTTTACTAATTCAGAGGGAAGCACAAACACCTTTCTTTAACCTATAATTCGAGTATCTGCATCTAATTGGTTGCAGTTGAATAAATCCACATTTGTCCTTACAGTGTTAAACACATAAGAAGCAGTGTTTATGCTACGTGTGATTAACTTGTGAAAATTCATCAGGTTCTCTGAGATCTGCACAGCTTATTTTAAAATTATGTATGAAGTTTTGAAGAATAAAAACGGTTTGACAAGTAGACAGCCCACAAAGAAACTGACACATCAAGGGAAGAAGATCAAACAGTGATGCAGCAGCATTGTATTCACACGGTAGACTTCGGTGCCTGGCTCTACTCCAAAGGGGCTGAAAGAACAAGCAGACATGAAATATAGAGACATGAATCTCAAGGAGGAGAAATGAAAGACCATTTGACATTCAATTTTTAAAAAATATTTTACGTTTCTGACAGTCAATTAACTCACCTCAGCTTAACTTAGTTAACTGAATGCGGCTATTGTCTTGTATCTACGGAAAGCAAGGAAAAAAAGAACCCATCAAAAAAATGTTTCTGCTGAGTAACATGAATCTCTGATTTCAGTTTTCCTCAATTTTCCACATACAGGAAAATGCTGAGAAATTATGTATGCAAGTCTAAATTCAGAATGTCAGTTTACTGCTCTTTACTTTTTAACATTTTCGAATATTTTTTTTTCAATTTTATTATGATGTCAAATCAAGGGTTATATTCTAATTAAACATTGTATGTAACATTTTGCTTTTAAGTTTTCTTTGCTAATCATCCATTTTATAAGTCCAATATTCAAGTTTATGTTTTAGTTTTAAAATTCAAGCTCATCAAACACCTATATGCCCCTGAACTAATTTTGGATTTTGTTATTTAAAAACATTTTTGTGTAAAAGTATATAAATATGACACTAGGAAAAATAACCCAAGACAACAAAACCATACTAAATTAAAAGTGATAAGAACTGAAAATATATTGCCCTTTTTAAAAGTTTTTTTTTAATTAAAAAAATTAGTCCTTTTTGTGCAGGTAATTAGGTTTTTATTTATTTATTCATTTATTACAGTGGAGGTAACAGGGATTAAAGCCAGGACTTTGTGCATACTAAGCACACACGCTACCACTGAGCTATACCCTCTCCAGGTTTTGTTTTTTTTTAAATAGTGTAATAGTGGTTTTTTAATCCTGTGGAATTTATCACATATAAAGATACCTCTGTTTTTATGCTTTAATATATGTCTTAAATAATATTTTATGAGTAAGGTATCAATAACTATTAAATAACTATAATAAAGAGAACTATAATAATTACCAGAATTTCTTCATTTAAGAGTAGGGACGTGCTTTATACACCCTAACAAGTACTGACGAATTGCCCTCCCACAAGGCTCTAATGAGTTAGAACTTCTTCCATGAGATACTTTTGCCTCTCTGATGGGTAAGTAGTTATATTTTAATGTTGAAGTTTAATTTGCATGACTTAGATAAATTTTGAGTTGGTAAATATTTTCGTATTTTTATTGTCAGTTCATACTATTTTCTATGAATTGATTGTATTCATTTTTTCCAGTAGAGTTGCTTGTCCTTTTTCTAGTTAATATTAGCTAGTTGGAGAACGATCTTCCATTTTCTCTTTCACAGATTTGCTTCAGATTATTTCATATTCAATATTTTCTTTTTTCTCAGTGTTTTGTTTTTATCAAGTTTCACAAATGAAAAAAAAAGAGGACCTCATCTGTACTATTCATTTTTGTTCTCCAGTAGTGTTTTGACTAAATATGTATTATTTTTCTTACTATTTTCTTACCTTAAGTTTCTAAACCCATTATAACCCATTTTCTTGGTACACTTTTGACCTGTTTTTCCTTAGTGAATGATGTCACTGCCTCTTCTACAATGATGTGACCTCCTTGCTTTTTTCATCCCACATAATTTTTGCTATAATATAATCAAAAGCTTGCTGAACACTTTTATATAAATTTCTAGAGGACATTTTGATCTAATTATTGAAGTTGCTTTCAGTCTTTTGAATAAGGACATATTCGTGTTCACCTCTGCTTGGTAATCAACCATACAAAACTATCTGTGAAGTATAAAATGTAAAATGGCTTTTAAACATATTTTCTTACCTAATTTTATTTTTACCCTCTATAAAGTTTTATTTCCTAGGAGAACTTTTTTTGTATTTGTTTATATTAAATTTTCAAATTTTCTCATAGCTATCTCTAGAAGTGCACCTTTATTGATTCAAATCTTTTCCTAATTTCAAATTCACATCTGCTTCAAAATTATTCTTTAGCTAATCACTTTTAGTTGCATTAAAAATATCCATTCTGAAATCACATATGATAATTTTATGATTACTAAGAACTGAGCAAATGCTATATTTTAATAGGAATTTGTTTTGGTCAAATATTGCAATTTTACTATGCACAAAAGATATGAATTAGTTAATATTTTCAGGCATCTTAAAATATAGAAACTAGTACCCTGCTTCTGAGCACATGAAGATGCTGCTGCTCTATAGAAGATTAAGATGGCCACTTTCATTGCTGATTGTAATTTAAATAATTATTTAAAATGTGCATTGAGCAGTAATTATAAGAAAGGGCAATGGAGCTTGCCCTCCTCCTGAAAAATCCTCATTAAATTACCTTAGTTTGTGCACATTTTATTTGTATATATTTCACTTAAGAAATACTGGGATAAACACACCTAACTCTCCATTCTTATTCACTCCTGTCCTCTCAAAGTTCAAGTTCAAGGTCCATTTTGAATGAGGGCTCCACTTTCTGAGGACCCAGTATGAGCATGAGGAGTATACAGGGTTACCTCCTGGGAGAAGATGCTCTTTTGCTTTTTTTGGATGATTTCTTTTCATATGACTGGATGGGAGAAACAGAGTCTTCCCCACTTTGGTTGCCTCTTTGCTGTCTTTTATTTGGATCTCTCTCAAAAATGGGAGAAAGACTACAAAACTTACATCTTTATCTGCTGTTTCTTTTGTCTCTGTTATTCCTGCTAGTACTACATAAGTCAACAGATTGTTAAATCTGTAACTTACTTTTTATGTTGGTCTGATTTCTTATATTTACTAACATTGTAACTTAAGTATACCAAGGAAATATGTAGGCTTTTTTTTTTTTTAACCTTCAAGATACTGTGTTTTTCAGAAGCCTTTTCTGAATCTACCATGAGGTTTGAGTGACATGTTTCACCTGCCCCTCACAAGAGCCCATAGAGCATTCTGTTCTCTCCCTAGAACTTCCTGTATAAATCAGCCTCTGTCAGTCCACTAATATCCTCATGGTTCCTCCATCCACTCTCTAGTAGAGGATAAACAACCTTCTCCATTTCAAACTACCATTCCCATGGGAAAGCCAGACTTCTTTCAGTATTTCAGGAACTTCCCCATCAAACAAACCCATCTTTCAGTGTAGAGGACGTGTACTCTCTCAGGGTCCTTTGCAACGAGGTTTCAGGTGTGTCATCTTGACTCTTTTTATCCATTGCTCTATATCTGGGCTGGTATTGGGAATTAGATAACAGGATTGCAAGTAATGGACACGAACAATCAATGCAGCAGCAAAGGTTGATGTATCCAGTTTTCAGAAGTTGCATTTCTCGCAATTAGGATTTAAGTGAGTATTAATGATGTCAGCAATGAAGGTGGTAGTCTTAATCGTCTATAGAGCAGCAACTGTATCTTCATGGGTCAGTTCTGTCATGTAATTTCTGATAACTTTTGTAGCTGTGCAGCCTTCAATTATTCTTCAGCCCTCTGGGGAAGATACTATGTGCCATCCAATAGTAAAGCCTTTTTCTGTTAAATTAGCTAGAATTGATTTATGTTACTTTACGTTCTCTCTTTTGATAAAATACATAAATTTTGATTCAAAAAAACTGAAAAATAATTACACTATCAACATTGCTGTAAAGGGATAGAGGGGATAGGACTTCAGAAGACTTATTTTTAATGTATATATGTTCATGTTTATAAAAACAAAACATTACTATAGTATGTGTATATGAAGTTATTCTTTATATGTGTGCACCAAAAAGTTATAAACATATCCTCATTAGAAAAATCTTCCAGAATTAATAAGCTAGTGTCAGAAGCAGGAAGATTCTGAGTCTTGGTATTTGCACAAATGGTAGTATAGATGAAATTTACTTTACAACACAAAGGGAAATAATGTTCTTAGAGTCTGGTCTTAATTCTGTCATTACTGTGCTCTATGTCCTTTGTCAAGGCATTTAATCCTTTTTTTGGTCCTATTTATTTCCCTCTAAATTAATTGGGTTAGATAACATCCTTATAATAGTGCTTCCTTTAAATTTTAAGACATGTTAATATAACCCTAAAATAAATTACACAAATATTAAACAAACATATTGGGAATTTTAAAAGCAAATTTTAAAGTGAATATTTACGTCCTATAAATCTGAAATTATAGAGCTATCCAAAGAGCTATCTGGGAGTGGCCATCAGATATGAAACAGAGACCTTACCTTAGTTTAGCAAAACATGTGGGGCTTTATTAAACTTCCAAAATTCAAAGCTAGTTGATTTTAAAACGCTTCCCCCTGTATATTTATTGATAGAAGGTTTTTAATTTATCTTTAAATATATAAAACAAAACCAAAAAAAAAACCCTCCTGGCAACTGCTCTTGGCAACATTAGGGGGGTAGGCTGTCTCTTTACTCAATTTCACTTTTCCCATCTGCACCAGTTTCTCATGTGACAGTTCCTCTCCATGGGATTCTGGCAAATCAACCAACATCAGTTGCTCTAAATATTATCATTAGAAAAAAGAAAGGAAAGAAAAGCTCATATTTTTGATGTACAATAGCTAAAAGTTTTTGTTAATATTCAAGGACTAAATAAGACAACAGTTTTTAACCTAACAGTATGAATCTTTTGGCTTTCCCTTTATCCTACCCCCAAAAATCTTGGTGGATTGAATACTCTTTCTTTCTTTCATTTTCCTTAAGAGAATGCAAAGTTCTTAAAATAAGCAGAAAGATTTTTTCCTCCCCAAGCTTAGCCATGTTTTGCTTATTTTGTGCCAGGAACCATTGAGATACCTAGTTGTGGCCCTGACTTATTTCTCACCAGCTAAAACATGAGTCACAGTATGATTTACTGTCTTTAGCACATTGAAAGTTCCATTTCTCCCAAAGCCAAGTCTTTCATGTGTCCCACATTTGCTCTTCGAGAGTATCAAGAAAGCAAAGTATATCACCGGCCTCCTGTATACGATACTAGAAAAAGTCAAGCAGATCTCATATACAAATGTGAGTACCGAGCAGATTACATTCTAAATCAACGGTATTCAACAGTGGTGGTACCGCTACCTACAGGGCATTTTGGACATTAGCATTCTCGGCTTCCACAATAAGATGGGGCCAGTGTAACTGGCATTTAATGGGAAGGACAAGGGATATTAGATTTGCTGCTTATTGTCCATTGTCAGTTAACAGCCATCCCCAGTCCCACTGACTGTACCTCTCTCACTGTCCCCCCTCTCCCAGTATAGCAGGAAGTGGAAGGATTACATCTGCAGATTTCCCTGCAGTTAGGTTCGGGTATTTTTATTTAGGTTAATCCAGTGAGTCTTGCTACATAGTTGGAAGGCAGACACAAGACGAATGCCATCTTCCCGTGGCTACTCCCATTTGCTGCTGTTTAAGAAATTGTCATTTTTCTGTATCAGATACTACTGTCTGTTGAGCTCCCTATTTGTCAAGAAACAAGGAAACTAGCTCTGGCTTCTTCATTTGACTCTGATTCCTGAAAAACAGCTTTGGGTATCTGCTCTCCAGTGTTCTTTGGCTGGGGTCTGCTGTGGCTGTGCCATCACTCACAGACCTGGGCCAGCAAAGCTCCAATGGCATCCTTAGAAACAGGAATTCTATAGCCGGAAACTAGTTTTTCCTAGGAAACACCTCAATAGGCCCGGGCTAGAACTTGTTTCTTCAACCCTTCCTATAATTTTGTAAACTCTTAGTTCCCTATATTAAATTCCTTGCAACTGTTTGTAATACTTAGGGTAGTTTATATTTCCAGTACTGAATCTTAATTCTTTCATGTTATGTCCTGAAATGCTCATCATGATTTATAAATCCTCTGCATTCTTGAGATTTTTGGATATCCTCCAAGAGGTTTACTTTACTTTTTAATATTTTTATATTTGATTTATATGAATCCCTAGAAAATACAAATCTAATATATACTGACAGAAAGCAAATCAATTATTGCTTGGGACCCCAGGGTGAAGGGATGGTTGCAGGGAAGGGGCACAAGAGAATTCTTAGCTTGAGGGGAAATGTGCTATATCTTGATTGTGGTAGTAGTTACACAGGTGTATACACTTATCCATGTTTTATGAAATGGACAGTTAAAAATGGGTGCATTTTATTTTATATAAATTATACCTACATGGAGTTGATTTTAAACAAACATTTGCATAGGGCACACCTTTCAAAAATTTTTAATATATAAAATCTATTTAAGATTATATGAGCATAAACTTTGTTCAACATATATAAACAAACTATTTTTGCATAGTTTCATGATATGTACAATTTTGCAAGATTTGCTGCTTTGATTGAGCGCTTACTTTGGAACTTTTCCAAAATTATTTTAGTCTTTGTAAATATAATATCAACAGTGCTAACATATTTGTCAATACAATCCTCTAAACTGTCTTCATAACCATAGTGATGCTAAATAGAAGTACAAACATCTGATTACTACATTAGGCCTTCTAATGTAATTGTGCTTGTCCTTTTATACTACTGAATTACATATTATCGCATTATGTATTACTTATTGCTTTATTAATCCTTTATATTTTAGTAAATTTTTGAGATTTGTTGCTAAATTGTAAGAGAAATCTGGTTAGGCTGTTAGTAGAACAAATAACTCATTCATTCACTCCTTCATTATAAAACAGATCTTGTATGCCTACTATGTAGTAGACAGTGTCATAACACTGAGGATACTGAAGTGATAAAAATAAAAAGATAATATCAGATACAGATAAAGGCTACAGAGAAAAATGGAGCAGTTGCCCAGAGTCTACTAACGAAACACTAAAACTCATGTTCGATAAATTTCCTCTAATTTAATTAGTACAGTATTTCTTACATTCTGAAGTAGTAGAGTAGAATAAGAGTGCAAAAAAAATTCACTTCCCACTAACACAAGACAAAACATAAAATAACAAGAAACCTTCACTCTAGTTTCATCTGATATCCCTTGTCCTGTGTTGGGTTCCCCAGGAAGCAGGTGCTGAGATGGTATTAAGAATTCAGCAAGTTTATTGGGAGTATTGCTTGTGAAATAAAAAGGTAGAAAGCAAGATTAGGCAAGAAGAGCCATCAGATAATAATGTTGGGGCCCTGGAACAGATGTTACCAGATAAAGGAGTCCCTCCTTGGCAGAAATGGCTAAGTCTGAGCCTTACCGTCTTGCTCAGTCATTAGCTAAGGCTCACTTACAAAGAATATGACCTTGGCTTGGATGCTGAAGTGAATCAGAAGCAGCTAACAGCTAGGGCTGTGAGGTCACCGTACTCCTCACAGGTGGACAGTGAATCATTCCTCAAAGTGGGGAATCTGAATGTAGCATCCCTCTCTCTGCCAAACTCTTCTGTAAAATTAGGAAATTTACAGTACTGTGCCTGCCAATCATTTCTCTTCATCTGGGCTTTATGATGGACTGAGTGTCTCTCAACTATGCCTAAAGACCATCAATACCTAACTGACTGGGTCTGTAGCCCTACTCCTCCATGAACAGGTTAATCTACATTTGTAATGGACAAACGGCTCAGTCATTTCCCACTTTCTCAATCTCCTACTCTTCTGTCCGTCTTCCTCTACCCCAGATGCCCCGTATGACACTGTCTTTGTTCTGAAGTTGTTTAGGACTGTGGCAGAGGGATTGTTCCTACATATCCCTGGTAGAGAAACTCAACAGATTCCCAAAGCAAAAGTAGTATTTTCCTTACTTACTAAGTCTGGGGGCCTGGGAGGTAATTCAAATTAATCATTTTCCATGTTATCCACCATAGAACTTTGCCTTTTATCTTACTGTGTTTAATCCTGGCTCTGAATAACTTTGGAACACCAATGGCAGCACTAACATTTCTTTCAGGCAACTCTTTCTCCGCTCTGGGTGGCCTGACCCTATTTCCCTGAATATTTTATTTTTGTTTCTCAATGCTTTTCTTTCCTTTCCAGCAGGTCAAGTTGAATTTTCAAAACTTTGATATATTTTTTCTCTTCTATCATATGTAGACCTAATACAGTCTCTTACAGCTTTTAACCAAAAGATCTAAAATCTTGTCTTTAAGCTGATTCCACTGTTCCCAGAATTTCCGAATTCTTCTTTTCTAACCTCAAGTAATAATGTTTTCCTGCACAAAACTCGGAGGGCTTCTAGCCAAATCTCCATAACGTTCCCTCTGCTATGAAGGACTCTTGGCTTTTCAAGTCGAGAATTTGAATAATTTTTAGTATCTCTCTCAGTCTCTCTCTCATCTCTCTCTATGAAACTGAGTCTGTGAAAGCTTCATTCAGATGCTGCTGAATGTAAACCTAGGTGCTACCATATATTTCCTGTATAATACTCTCACCATTTTCCCCATCTCTTTATTCATAAATTTCACCCCACTGCCAGAGAGAGAGGGAAAAAAAGAGAAGAGGCCACTTTTAGAAATTTTTTTATCACTTCATCTTACCAACAAAGTTATGTATCTAACACAGTGAATCTTCAACAGGATTTCCTAGGTTGCTTATTAAAAATACATGTAACTTGTCCTTTTGGCAGACTTACTGAATTTCTATTTTCACGGGCAGGGCTTGAGAAGCCGTGTTTTTCAAAAGTATCCTCAAACATATAAATGTGTTTTGGGATTTTTTTGCCCTGGCACCATCATCCAGCACCGCAATCCTGTACTTGATGAGTCTATGGTCCTCCTCTTCCTTATGCCTACAGCTGGGATGAGGTTAGAAGGGTGCCTGAGCGCCCCTTAGAGGCTAAAGATATTACTCAGCCATACTTTCATATCTAGAACATACTCTGTTTGCTCACTTTTAATGTAATTCAGTATTCAATACATCATCATCCTGTTTGGAGTCTCTTAGCCCTTTATTCATACATGAGGCTAGACCAGACTTGAGGGGGACTATATTGGGCAGGTGCGTGCTTTAGGGTGCTGATAGTTTCACAGATCATTTGGGAAATTATCCTTCTCTGACTATATTTTAGGTGAGCCTGTGAAACATGGATAGTATTTTTCCTTTAAAATTTGAAATAATCTATAAATCTGGTCTTAATTTTTCTATAAAGATACCAACTTTTAAAATATTCTGAGTTTCATCAGTCAAATATGAGCAATGCTTTCTATTAAATATATTTTCCTTCAGTTTAATACCATGTGTATTACCTAAGTTTTAAGAACGATTTTCCATTATAAAATATTTATCATTGTATAGTTTTAATAGAAAACTTCTTTTCAAACTGTCTTAAATAAGGAGCATCTCACATACCAGGACATCTAGAGGTATTTTAAACTCCATGTATAATAGCAGCTTGATGATATCATCCAGGAAAAAGGTTTATTTCATCTCTGCTCTGCATCCTCAACACTGGCAACTGGAAGCAGTTACCTACTGGGGTTGGATGCTTCCTTATTCACTCCCTAGTTAGATGGAGGAAATCATTTCCCCAAACATGGAATGAAGAACCTTCCATTCACTCTAACTGAGCCAGATTATCAGTCACCTGCCTGCTCCTGATCCAAAAACAATTGATGAGAGAATAAAACATATATATGGATTGACTTAACAAGATCCCTCTTTAGATGTGCCTATTTATACAAAGTCATTTAAGAAGAGAAAAAGGGAAACTGATGTTTTCTAAGCAACCTAGTGATTTTTACATTATTTTTGAGTATTTGAAACATCTTATGAGAACATTTTCCACTTCAGATGTAACCGTATTTTCAATAGGTAAATATTAATTTTGAGTACATAAGAATGGTTTCAAGCAGTAATACTTGTGTTATATAATGCAATTTCCTCATCTCATTCTTAAGATCTAGCATTAACTTCTCAATCTGCTTGAGGACTTCATTTTTTTTTAAAGGACAGAATATTTTCCAAGTCATTGATACAGAAGAATACTTTTCTCCTGCTTTTAAACAAAATAATAAATGTTAAAATTAATTAAATACCTCTTGTGTAATAAGTACTATGCTGAAAACATCACCTCTGTTAATCCTCTCAACAGTGCTTTGCAGTATTATTATAATGTCAATTTTCAGATAGGAACTGAGTGTAAACAGATTGTGTAACTTTCCCAAGGTTATACTGCCATTAAGGGGTAGGTTTGGAGTTTGAACACAGGTCTGGTTTGACTCAAAACCTATGTAGGAGAGAAAAAAATCTCTTCTTTGATCCTTAAGTTCAGTGACAGGATTCATAAATCAAACTGATAAAAGACAGGAAAACAGGAGACAAAACAGAGTTATTTACACATTCAATGTGCATAGCTCAGTAAGAACCAAATGATGAGTAACTTAAAGGGGTAACTAGAATATGGGGCTTATATACCATCTTAACAAAGGACAATAAATTTGTGAAGTGACAAAACAAAGGAGAAAGAGTTTGGGCTTCTGGGGGTGGTAAATGGTAGGAAGGTAAATATATGGGGGAAACTAAAGGAAGATAAGTTGGGAGAAGCTGTTCTTGGACTGCTATTTAAATATGTTAAACCACATATATAAGATTTACTTTTTAGAAAGAAAAAAACTGATGCAGCAAAATGTAGGCAGGGATAATAAATAAGAGTATTTTAATATTATTAGAGAAACAATGAGCACTTTTACTTAGTCAGGAATGAAAAAAAAAGATAAAGTTTAGAAATGTTTACTGACTCCTGAAAAACCTTCAGCAAAATGCTGGCAAAAATAATACAGCACCAAGTAAAAGAATTTTATACCAAGTAGGATTTATGTAGTAATATAATACTTTATATCAACAGAATTAAAAAACAGTATCATAATTTCAGTTGACCCAGAAAATGCACTTGACAATACCCAACATCCTTTCATGATAACTACACTCAACAAGCTAGGAATAGAAGGGAAATTTTTCAAACTGATATAGAGTATTTACCAAAAAACCCACACAGCTAACATCATACTTATTGGTGATAGACTGGCTGCTTTCCTCCTAAGACCAGGAGACAGCAAGGATGCACGCTCTGGTCGCTTCCAGTCAGCACTGCCCTGGAAGATCCAGCCTGGACAATGAGGCGAGGCAAGCAAATAAAAGACAATCAGATTGGGAAAGAAGATGTAAAACTATCTCTTTTCATAGATGACAGGATCTTGTATGTAGTGTGAAAATAAATACAGAAAAAACCTCATATAAAATGGGGTCAGGAAGCCTTGAAGGCAGAGCTCTCACACCCCCACCACTTGTTGCAGCCTACACACCCAGGGAAGAAAATTGATAAGGTCTGTTTGTATAGAATTCTTTGTATAAAATTCTCTCAGTGTCAATTTCTTATCCATGATAAGAATGTTACCTCTCTTCTGGTACAAGGGAGGACATTTTTTCACATAGGAATTTCATCTCCTGCTTTTAAGGAAAGGAAGGAAGATTTCTCCCTGCCTCAGGAGCAATGCAGTAACCACTGCTTGCAGCCAGTAAGAATCTATAACTTGGAACTCCTTTTATTCTCCACTGAAATTATATGTAAAACAACCCTCCTGAATTTCCTCCAAAAACCTAAAAGCTGACCTTCTCTTTGTCTCTTTGGACTTGCCCATGATTCACCACCATAGCTTGTCTGTCCCGAACTGAAATTCTCTGCTATTTCATAAATAAACTCACTTTTCTGGTAAAATAAATGGCTATTTTATTTTTGAAGCTGAAAATAGAAAAGTCCTATAGAAGCCACTAAAAATATTAGAACTTATAAATTAGTTCAGGGAGGTTGTAAGATACAAGATCAATACACAAAAATCAACTGCATTTCTATACATTCACAAAGAATCCAAAGTGAAATTTAGAAAACAATTCAATTCACATAGCATCAAAAGAGTAAAATATTTATGAGTAAATCTAACCAAAGAAGTGCAAAGCTTACGCTCTGAAAACTAAACATTACTGAAAAAGATTTTTTCAGTATTTAAATAAATGGAAAATATCCCATGTTCAAGAACTGGAAAACTTAAAGCTTGTTAAGAAGACAGTATTCCCCAAGCTGATCTATAGATTAAACATCATCCCTATCAGAAATTTCAGATACCTTCTTTATAAAAATTAGCAAGCTGACTCTAAAATTCATATAAAATTGAAGAGACCTAGAATAGCCAAAACAATTCCCAAAATAGAACAAAGTATGAGATCCCACTCTTCTCAATCTCAAAACTTAGTTCAAAGCATCTTAATACAGATCTTACTGCAAATCAAATTAGTGTAGTGCTGGCCAAAGGACAGACACATAGATGGATAAATAGAAATGAGAGTCCAGAACTTTATATATATGTGTATACACACACACATATGTATATTTGTGTACGATTAACTGATTATCAAAAAGAGTGCCAAGACAATTCAATGAGAGAAAGGAAGAATAGTTTTTTTCAACAAATTGTGCTCAAAAAGCTGGAGTCACATGCAGCATGCAGCTGGGCCCTTACAACATTCCATATACAAAAATTAACTCAAAATGAATCAACAACCAAAATGTAAGAACTTAAAAGTTTAAAACTGTTAGAAAAAAAGAAATCTTCAAGACCATGAATTTGGCAGTGGATTCCAGATATGGCACCAAATGCATGAGGAACGAAAGAAATAGATAAATTAGATTTCATTAAAATTAACTTTTGTGAAAATATTCATAAAGTGAAAAGCCAACTCAAAAATCAGAGAAAATATTTGCAAATCATAAATCTAACACAGAACTTGTATCTAAAATATACAAACATTTAGAAGTAAATAATAAGGCAAATAACCCAATTAAAAATGGACAAAGGCCCAGAGCAAAGCCAATACTCATCATGGACTGTTTCTGTCCTAAGCACAGGCAAGGGGATTAATTCATAGCCAAGGCCGAGGGATCTCCCAGCCCCTCCCAACCAGAGAACCTGTTTGGGAAATTGAGAGTGGCCTGAAGCAGCTCCTCCTCCCGCTCAGGCAAGAGAGTTGAGACAGAGCCTACCAACTGTGCAGAGTGTCTTCTGGCTCCATCTGACCCCTGTGCACTGATGGTACAATTGTAAATGGGTACAGCCACTATGGAAAATACTGTGCAGGATCCTCAAAAAATTGAAAATAGGACTAACATATGATCCAGTAATTCCATTTCTAGAAATATATCCAAAGTAAACAAACACTAACTTGAAAAGATATCTCCATCCCCATGTTCATAGCAGCATTATTTATAACAGCCAAGAAATGGAAACAGCTAAAGGGCCGACCATGGATAAATGGATAGAGTGGTGGTACAGGACATTATTCAGCCCTAAAAAATGAGGAAATCACTTTTTATGACAACATGGATGGACTCTGAATGCATTTGCTAAGTGAAATAGAAAAAGACAAATACTGTATGATCTCACTAATATATGGAATCTAAAAAGCAAACAAACAAACCCAACAAACTCATAGAAAAAGATCAGATTTGTGGTTACCAGAGGAGGAAAGTGGGAAGCGTAGGGAGGAGAGGGGAGGGGGAATTAGAGGAAGGTAGTCAAAAGGTACAAACTTCCAGTTATAAGATAAGTAAGTACTAGGGGTGTAATGTACAACACAAAGACTATAGCTAACACTGCTGTGTGATATATAGGAAAGTTGTTAAAAGAATAAATACTAAGAGTTCTCACAAGGGGACTTTTCCCCTTTTTTTCTCTTTGTATTTGTATTTATGTGAAAAGATAGATGTTAGCTGAACCTACTGTAATTATGTAACAATACATGGAAATCAAACCAGCATGCTGTATGCCTTAAACTTATACAGTGATGTATGTCAGTTATTTCTCAAGAAAACTGGAAAAAGATGGGCAAAGATTCTGAGTAGACATTTCATTGAGGAAGATACAGAAATCACTACTAAATATGAAAAGATGCTCAATGTCTTAGGTATCAAATAAATGTATGTCAAAACCATGACACACTACTTCACACACACTAGAATGGCTAATAACAGATAACAAAAAAAAATGTCAGTGAGGATG